>NC_137027.1:13907649-14117649 GCF_032717465.1 Coenobita brevimanus
TTGGGTCCCTCCTCTAATCTGCATATCATTTCCATATCAACGTTTCCGGAGGGGATTGTTGTTGGATCATAATTTCGTGGGACAAAAAAATAAGATAGAAAAGAAACAAGAAAGTGCACTGTTAGAAATTTAAGCAATCATTCTTTTCTACCTTCAATACTACTACACCTCCTCTAAGCGTGATAATAACAATAAAAAAAGAAAAAATTATTCGCACTGTCACACAACACACTGCCTCACATCACACTTCAAATACATCATAGTCACACCCCAAAGAACTACACTTAACCACTTATTACACTGCCACACCCAACAGTGCCACACCTCACACCGTCACTCCCAACATAACCACATCATACACTGCTTCACCTTTAAGTGCCACTCCTCGCACTGCCAATTTTACATGAACACATCAAATTGCCACATCTTAAACTGTCGCACCTCATACTACAATATCCAGTGGTTACACACTACTCTACAACACCTCACACTGGCATACCTAACATTACTACGCCTTACACTACCACACCACAGATTACCACACTGCACTGTCACACAAAACAGAACTACCGCCCCTTACACTGCCCCACCTCACACTGCCACACCTCAGACTGCATCCTCTCTGGTCTCCAATTGTACATATATTTTTTTCTAATTCTAATGCACTGAAATCTGCAAAGACTGCCTCGTAAATTCAATGGTAAGACTGGGGAAGGGATGCTTCTAGTGTTACTCGGTGGGTATATTATTTTGACTAAGAACTGATTGTTTTATTAGGCTGAAATCCTTTGCTGCCATATCTGGAGTCGACCTCCCAATTATTTCATGGAAAAATAGAAATAGTGATGATGATGATGATGATGATAGAGGTGGTGGTGACGATGATTATGATGGTGTTAGAAATGCTATTGCTGCTGCTGCTGCTGATGATGATGATGATGATGACAATGCTTATGTTGTTATGTGGTACTTCATTATTTTTTTCCGCATGTTACTGACTCTCTCTCTCTCTCTCTCTCTCTCTCTCTCTCTCTCTCTCTCTCTCTCTCTCATTTCTAGAAATCCAAGGCTCTAATCCACTCGAAAGCCCAAGCCCCATAATATTGCATCCGGTTATTACTGTGGCCCAGAATACACACAGTTCCCGTGTCCTATATTTTAAAGCCTGTGTGCGTGTGTGGGTGGGTGGGTGGGTGGGTTGGTGGGTGTGTTTGTGTGTGTGTGGCTGGTCGGTGGGCGGGTGACAGTAATCCAGACACATCGCGAGGCAGAGGCGGGCAGGTGAGCGAGCTAATTGGCACAGTACTTGTCACTAATACTCTAAATATATGGCAGTCCAACGATCAACATTTTAGTATATATAATTGGAGGCCGTGGGGGTCATTTGGTTAAGTGGAGAGAGGCTGAAAGGACAGGAAATTGCTGTATTGCCTGGATACTTGCCGCTAATGCTGTAAAATGCATCGTTCCAACAATATTCTAACTGCTGTGTGAGGTAGGAAACATTTGCCTAACTGGGGTGAAAGCTGAAAGGACAGGAAATTGCTGTGTTGGGGTTCGATGGTGATTAACACTTGTCACTTTTGCTGGAAACCATGGTGCTGGAGAGAGACACTTTTATCTGGCGCCTTTGATATAACCTGGCGGCTCCATTGCTCGCGGCTCCATTGCTCGCGGCTCCATTGCTCGGTTATAAAAATGTCCCTAAACTCCCTCCATGTCCCCATAATAAAGGATGATAGATTAAAGAAGAGAGGCAACTTCAACCCTCAGTCCATCGAGTTCACGCCTAAGTAAGCCTGGAGCCACAACGAAAATTATTGTAAACATGGCCGTCCTTGACTCAACATTTAATCTACTGTGTCACGCAGGAGTCATCTGCCTAATGGAAGAATTATTTGAGATGACTGACACATAGGCTGGGTAATTGTTCTCTGGAAGGATATTGGTTTTGAGTAATGGGGCTACTTTGGTACTTGTCACTAATACCGTAAAATGTAACTTTCCAGCTGAGTAATTGCTGCGTTAGGTAGGAAACGTTTGCCAAATTAAAGAGTTAGCAGGAAGGACTAAAAGGTAGGATAGACAATAATATGTATCTCTGGAAAAAGGCTAGAATGAATGACTGCTGCTTCGGTACTCGTCACTAATGCTGCAGAAAAAAAAAAATCGTCCATAATGAGACAACTTTGACTATAGTGGGCATGAAAACAAACTGCTTAACATTTTCTGGCTCATATGACTCAATCTCAGCTGAATAAAATTGTCTGACGTTACCTGGATTAGAACAATTAAATTATCCCTAGCATGACTTGATTATTGGTGAGAGCATCAACACTCTCTGGTTCCTTTACTAGTTCCAGCTGAATAAAAACGTCTGAACGTTAGCTGGAACAAAATACTTAGAGTTTCCCGACCACGAACAACAAGGACGAAGGAACAGGAAATTGCTCTATCACAGTGTACCTGGATACTCATCACTAACTCTACCAAATACGCCCGTCCATAAATAAACATTAAAGCAGCTGCATTAAGCAAGAGTCATTTGCCTAATTGGAAAGAAACATGAAAGGCCGAAAAGGTTAAGAAACTTTTATCAGGAAGTATATTGTTGTCTGGTGACCTTTGACTAATGGTGTAAAATATAACCTTCCATAAATCAAGACATAAGCTGCTTTTTAAGGTATGAATCATTTGCCTAATTAGAAAGTAAAATGAAAGGACGAAATGGTTAGGAAAATTTTACTGTGACGTAGTGGTGGTGAATTATGGACTGTTTTACTAATGCTGTAATACATAGCCTTCCATAAATCAAGACTTAAGTTGTTGTTTATGGTTTGAATCGCTTACGTAATGAGAAAGGGAAATGAAAGAGCGGAAAAAAGGAGCAGATATGGAAATAGTAATGAGGGATAGGGCTGCTCTGGAACTCGTCGTTGTACTCATCAACTTGACCTAAATTTCCGTCTCTCGTCTGGAAGAATGAGATGTAAAAATGGATTAACTTTAGCTTATGATGCTAGTCACGAAATCACGAATAAATGCTAAAGAAGTGATTTAGAGCCGCAGTATTGTCTTTCTCTGCCACTGAGCAACATGAAATAAGCTACAGAAGGTTGAAAAACTTGGCTAATTTACGGTGAAAGAACTACTATTTAATGCTGTAAAATATACCTTGCCTTGGACGAGTATTTAAATTTCGGTATCTCTGTCGACCGTGGAAATTATTTGTACAATGAATAGAGGGCTAAACTGAAAGGACAATAGAGGCAATGGTCCTGTGCCGGTGTTGATTGCCAGTCAACTGTAAAATATGAAAGTCCGTGAATGAAAATATAAACTGCGGTATCACTGCTGGATGTGGCTATCATATGCTGAGTTTGACAGTACCTGCAAATATGAACGACAGTGAATCAATACCCATATTTAAACTGTGGTATCACTGCAGAGTGCGGCTGTCATGAACTTGGTTAAATAGCAAGGTAAAAGGGTGGGAAGGAAATAAAATACACTGCCCTCTCCCGGTGTCAAACATGAAAGTCGGTGAATCAACATCTAAACTGCGACATCATTGACAGGTGTGACTCTCATGTGCAATATCACATCATAAAGTAAACGACTGACAGGAGAATAAAGGAAACTATTCTCTACTGGTGTGATGATAGTGAGCAATGTTTGTATGTTTGTCACTATTGCAACAAAATATATCAGTTTTTAAGTCAATATAATATATCACTTTCTATAGCCAAGGGCTTTAATCCCATAGTGGGTTCACACAAACACATCGCCTCCCTTTCACCCTTTCCTCTGCCATCAGGTTGCCCTTCCTCCAGCTCACACGGCAGATAATTACGCGAGTGTATCTTCTTACCCATCCCTCTACCACATCCTCGGCCCCATCCTCTCCCACTCCTTCTCCACCTCACTCACAAAACCTCCTACTCAACCTCTCTTGCTGTATAAAGCAGGATTCATAAACCTAAATTAGAGAAGGCCGAAAGGACAAAAGGACAGGAGATTGCTTTGTCGTTGTACGTTGGTGGTGAGGGCTAGTACTGTTCTTTGTTCAAGCACTATACTTCTTTTAACGAGCTAAATTGTCACTTCACCATTTTTATTGAATTGTTACAAAGGACTAGCACTAGAAAAGGATGCTAATCACGAGGAAGCGCCATGGAAATTATATACTGTAGATCCGCAACATTATTTTTTTCTGCCACTGAGCTACGCGAAATAAATAAATTAAAAAAAAGTGAAAATCTTGGCCAAGTAAAGGTGAAATGGCGATGCTACAAAATATGTCCATCCATAAATCAGCAGTAAAGCTGCATAAAGCGTGAGTTATGTGCCTAATTGGCGAGTAAGTTCAAAGGACGACAAGACAGTAGAGGTAGTTCTTCCATCAAGCTGTACTGGTGATGATGGATAGTTCTGTTTCGGTACTCGTTTCTGGTGCTGTAAAATATGGTCTTCTCCTGGATTTCGGTAACATTTTTTTTTCTTTTGCATGGAATAATTGGTGAGAGTAGGAATCATTTACTCAGCTGGATAGTAAGGTAAAGGATGGCAAGCTGGTAGTTAGGGATGCAATAATGTCACCAATGCTATACAATATGGCTGTCAACATCATCATCATCGTCGTCATCATCATCATCATCATCATCATCCCAAACCAAATTTTCACTTTACAGATGGGGTGAGGTAGAATCTAGAAACAAAAGCATCATCATCATCATCATCATCATCATCACAACCGCAAATCCTACCTAAAACATGGCATGAGACAGGCTCCAGTAACAAAGAGACCTACCAAACACTACGTCCAGTGAAATGGGCCACAGAATAACTCACAAATTATTCAGGCCTTTGGAATAATGGCTCTAACTCACACACAAAGCCATCAGCATATAAGCTACTGTGTTTTTTCTTTATGGCTGCGCTTCACACATCAATACTCCAGCCGTGGTGTAAATTGCTGGGTGTAAACAGCGGGATATAAATAGCGGAGTGTGAGTTACTGGGTGTGTGTTTTCGAAGGTAAAATAATTTACTTAACTCCCTCAATGTGAGTTTTATTTTAAGCTGAGTGATATCATTTTTTTTTTTCTGTATATAAACTAAGGGAAAAAAAGATATAATCGTACTAGAGACATTAATAAAGATAGTGTTTATTCTCTTATCATTGAGGGATTTCTCGTAAAAAGAATAAAATAAATAGGCGGCATCCTGAAAAAAGTCAGAAAAATATTATCCTAGTGTCACGAATCAATTCGCGACATTTCCCTTTTGTGAGAAGCCACGAACTATTAGTGGAAAACTCACTGTGTATCGCTCAGTTAACCGTTTCTCTCTCCATTTCGGAGTATACTTTTCAAAACATTCGTCACTTTCAAAAGTGACCGATTTAATGCACGTCACTAAGTGCTCTACTGAGCGATACAATTGTTTCTTTATTGTTCGCTCCTGCTTGCCTCAACCGTTAGCCACGCCTTCTTCCGGTGGCTTGTGCGTCCTGCCTATACATCATTTGAATTCAGTCTAGTTGTGGCTTTGACGGAGAGAGGTCCTGTGCTCCAGAAGTGCGAGAGAAGAGGTCGCTAGCACCCAGACTCCACTGAGTGCAGTTATCCAGTACTCCCATCCTTAGTTCAGCTTCGAGTGATACAAAGCATTCATCGATTATAGTATTTCTTTTTCGTATTTTGTAGTCTTAAGAGTTTAGTTAAGGTGTTTTTTCCTAGGCGTAAGTATTTAGCTTTTGTGTGAGTGAGTGAGTGTGGTCTCATTGATTTGATTTGAAATGTAACGTTAAATTTATTTTTGTAATCAATAAATTTAACAGTTCTTTTCCTTGAGCTTAATGTAAAGTAAAATCTTGTTTAATTTCTCCAAATTAAGCTTATTTCCCACATAGCTCCTAGCTCGCATAGACGTTTTACTATTCATAACTGGTACTTAGACCAGTCTTGTTGTATTAACTTAAAATCCGTTGTGCCAGGAGTTAAGCATCGGCAAGAACCTGATGTTAGTATTAGTTATTTATTGTCAGGGGTGAAGTAACTTTCTCCAGAGGCTAACAGTACTAATTCAGCATTTGTGAGTAATTAGTCTCTGCTGTGTACTGTTGAGAAAGTTTGTAAATTCTCGTTCTGAGAGAATCGTGCGAAGCAGGCTAGCGTAAAGTAATCGTTGTTTGATTTAGTAAGACAATCATTGTCTCTGCTCTTCAATATTGTTGAACATTAATATCAATTAAATAATATTTAAGCATTTATTATAAAAACACCGTGATATCATAAAAACCCCGTGACAATTGGCGACCTCATTCCAGGATATTAACTCCTAGCTATAAAGCTATTCACGAGATAGTGCTCACTCGTTCATATTTAGGTATTTGTAATTAAAGTTTATAGACACAAGTTTACTGGTGTTTACCGTTAATTTAGCAAGTGAATTTTGCTTTATCAATCCATAGAGTACTTAACTCTAGTTTATTCTTGGTAACGCCAGACGATTTTATTCGCTCCTGGGAAGTCGCCGTACCCATTGTGTTCATTATTGAGTCTTCCCAGTCATTTACATTTTTGATTTATTCTTTGCCAGTTAACTAGATAAGACTGGTCACCACTAGCTTGTGTCTGTACTCTTTACTTGTGTCATTAGCATTCGTTTGCGAAGCAGTCAGTACTCAGTTTCTTTTGCTTAATAAGCTAGCATTATGGCAGCCAGTGTTTATGTACAGGAAGCCAAAGATATGGGTCTCACAGACCCAGAGAAAATACAGAGTTACGTTCTCTCCCGGTTTAATTACGAGCAAGAACGTGAGAAAGATGCTCGTGAAGAGCGTAGAATCCAACGCGAACACGAGCGAGAACAGCGTGAGGAACGCGAAAGGGAGCGCGAACACGAGCGAAAACAGCGCGAACTCGACTTAGAACACGTGCGGGAACAACGTGAATATGAACGTGCCGAACGTGAGGCACGAGAAAAACATGAACTTGAAGTGCTGAAGCTCAAGCGAGGTTCCTTGGCTTCAATCACGTCTGGTGCAGTTGGTCCAAGCTCCACGAGCGTTCTCCCTGCACATGTCCTGGCGACCCCACGCATCAAGCTTCCTTTATACAAGGAAGGCGAGCGAATTGAGCCGTACATAGCTCGTTTTGAGGACATGGCAGACATGTATCAACTGGATGAGGCAGCTAAGCGGCTTCAGTTTCTTAGCCTATTTGAGGGCCCTGCCCTCGATATTCTCCACAGAATTCGTGGAGACAATCTCACATATGAGATGATGAAAACTGCACTCATTAAGGCGTATGGTCTCACAGTAGACGACACCAAAGTTCAATTCATGCGAGCTCGTCTCCAAGACAAGGAGACAGCTGTTCAGTTCCTTGATCGTCTCACAGCTTATTTAAATGAGTGGATGGAGAAAGATGAAACTCCTTCCACGCGTGAGGGGATAATTGACCTTATGCTGCGTACACAGCTAGAGAGGTCGTGGCCTGCTGAGCTCATAGCACAGCTTAAGATCTGCCAGGTGAAAGATGCCAGCCAAATGGCAGAGAAGGCTGACGCATTCTTTACTGCATACGGGTATCAAACTCGTAAGCAAAACACCTGGAGCAGAAAAGATACTGCCAAGTCTGGGAAGCCGTCTCAGACTGAACCCCAGCAACAAGGCCATTCTCAGAATAATGGCCAAGGTCCAAAACTGCAGTGGAAGGACCAGGGGCAAAACACTCAGAAACCTGAGTGGAAGAGGTACAACAAGTACCCTAACCAGCAGCAGTATCAGCCACGTAACCGACCGTCGGGACAAACTTTTTCACCACCAGCTCAAAAGAGGCAGGAAGCGAATGCAGCCTTCATTCCTCAGCAGCAGCATGGTGGTCACGTCCCTACCAGTGTGGGTACTTCCCCACAGTTCACTAGTCCCACAGTGACAGTGAACCCCCCTCCACAGATGGCCAATGTTCCATCTTCCCAATATAATCCACAAGGCACAATGTTCGCCGCATCAATTCAGCAGCCTCATGAGTGGCTAGCTGCTTCCTCCACAGGCCCCATCACAGATGACAGTACCTTCCTTGTTCAGCCAGGGTTTGTGGGAGGCATTCCTGTGAAGGTCCTGAGAGACAATGGTTCCTCAGGTTGCTCTGTTAAGCAGTGTTTAGTTCGGCCTGAGCAGTATACAGGTCGACAGATCCATGCAAGCCTTATTGATGGATCAGTGAGATTGTTCCCTGAGGCATGTATCCAGGTGGCATCTCCATTTTATACTGGTACGACACTTGCAGTTGTCATGCCAGAGCCTCTATTTGACCTTATAGTAGGCAATATTCAAGGAGCCAAGGATAGTTGCTCCGATGATGGCGCTACTCAGACTTCAGCTGCTGCGGTAACACGAGCCATGACTGAGGCTCCAGACTGTGTCACCCCAGTGATCATTGAATCGCCGCAAGATCTGATGTGTAGTCAACTTGTACAAGAACAACATTCTGACCCGACACTTGCTGCCGTACGGAACAAACAAAAGGGTCGAGTGATTAAGTATTCACGGGGAGGTCGAGCCAAGTTCCTTCATAAACAAGGACTGCTTTACCGTGAGTCACGAACACCCGAGGGCGAGGTTCGACTGCAGTTTGTCGTTCCCGCCAAGTACCGCCTAGCAGTGTTACAATGGGGTCATTGTTCAGCCTCAGGAGGTCACATGGGCAAAAGGAAGACCCAGGGCCGTATCCGAGCTGACTTTTTCTGGCCAGGGATGGGACGAGACATAGATAGTTTTGTCCGTTCCTGCAGTGTGTGCCAAAGTATCACCACTAATCAGGGACATGCCCTTCCTGTGCCATTTGTAATCACACCCTTAATCTCTGAGACAGTTGAGAGACAGGGTAGTGGTGAAGTGGGTGCAGACCTGACGTCTCGCCCATTGGCCCCACAGGACACATTATGTCCAGGGCCTGTACATACATATTATGTCTATCTATCTATCTATATACCTAGGCTGCTTCCCCCAAGGAAAGGGAGGTAGCCGAGACAGGACGACACACTCCCCATTCACTCATCCACTCAAACACACTCATTCACATCTTAGCCCCTAAGGGGAGAACGGACAGATCTTCACCGCACCACACCGCACAAGGATCAACTGCACAATGCAATCAGTGACATCCGCAGCAGGGCCCGACAGCAGAACTGGTTTACCCCTGCCATATTATGTACATATTATGTACCGTAAGTAAAGGGGGAAGTTCGAGAGAGAACTCCGCAGAGGCGACTTGAGGCTATGGAAGACCCAAGTTTGCACAAGGATTCTCAGCTCCCCGATACTAATATAAGTACTGTAGGTTAAGGGGGAAGTTCGAGAGAGAACTCCGCTGAGGCGACTTTAGGCTATGGAAGACCCAAGTTTGCACAAGGATTCTCAGCTCCCCGATACTAATATATGTACCATAGGTTAAAGGGGAAGTTCGAGACCGCAGAGGCGACTCGAGGCTATGGAAGACCCGAGTTTGCACAAGGATTCTCAGCTCCCCGATACTAATATAAGTACTGTAGGTTAAGGGGGAAGTTCGAGAGAGAACTCCGCAAAGGCGACTTGAGGCTATGGAAGACCCAAGTTTGCACAAGGATTCTCAGCTCCCTGATACTAATATAAGTACTGTAGGTTAAGGGGGAAGTGAGAACTCCGCAGAGGCGACTTGAGGCTATGGAAGACCCGAGTTTGCACAAGGATTCTCAGCTTCCCGATACTAATATAAGTACTGTAGGTTAAGGCACAGGTTGAGGACCCGTGTGCGGTTCGAGGCTATGGAAGACCCGAGTTTGCACAGGGATTCTCAACTTGCTGACCATAATCATGTGCTATAATTAATGGCGACCTCGAATGTACGTCGTAGCACTGACTGCTGGGCAGAGAGAGTAATTGTAACATAATAAAATTTTGTCTCATTGACACTTTTGATGCTCCACCTTAATTGATTTTGCAGGTACAGCAATGGGCATAGCAGTTTTGCTGTGCAGGCCAGCTGATCGTCTGCCGCACGCTGCCGCCTCTTCTCTGCCTTCGTCGTCACCATGTTATTAATTACTATGTCATTTTACACATAGGTACAGTTACACTACAACTGTCACACCTACACCGTGTATTACATACACCACGCTACACAACAATTAGTTGTCAGTGTAAATGTAGCGAATTTTCGCTCAGTTTGACCTGAGTACAGGATTTTCACCGTCGTCACGGAGTTTTTCCCTCAAGCTTGCTTCTATTAACGTAAATACGAGGTTTTTTCGCTCACTGGCGACTGCGACTTTCTCCTGTAGCAGGATAGCACGCACACCACAGTGTGAATCTTGTGTGAATGACTTAGGATGTGTACATATATATATATATATCCACAAATTTTTTCCCATAAGGAAAAAATTTAATTTTGTAGGGGCGTAATGTCACGAATCAATTCGCGGCATTTCCCTTTTGTGAGAAGCCACGAACTACTAGTGGAAAACTTACTGTGTATCGCTCAGTTAACCGTTTCTCTCTCCATTTCGGAGTATACTTTTCAAAACATTCGTCACTTTCAAAAGTGACCGATTTAATGCACGTCACTAAGTGCTCTACTGAGCAATACAATTGTTTCTTTATTGTTCGCCCCTGCTTGCCTCAACCGTTAGCCACGCCTTCTTCCGGTGGCTTGTGCGTCCTGCCTATACATCATTTGAATTCAGTCTAGTTGTGGCTTTGACGGAGAGAGGTCCTGTGCTCCAGAAGTGCGAGAGAAGAGGTCGCTAGCACCCAGACTCCACTGAGTGCAGTTATCCAGTACTCCCATCCTTAGTTCAGCTTCGGGTGATACAAAGCATTCATCGATTATAGTATTTCTTTTTCGTATTTTGTAGTCTTAAGAGTTTAGTTAAGGTGTTTTTTCCTAGGCGTAAGTATTTAGCTTTTGTGTGAGTGAGTGAGTGCGGTCTCATTGATTTGATTTGAAATGTAACGTTAAATTTATTTTTGTAATCAATAGATTTAACAGTTCTTTCCTTGAGCTTAATGTAAAGTAAAATCTTGTTTCATTTCTCCAAATTAAGCTTATTTCCCACATAGCTCCTAGCTCGCATAGACGTTTTACTATTCATAACTGGTACTTAGACCAGTCTTGTTGTATTAACTTAAAATCCGTTGTGCTAGGAGTTAAGCATCGGCAAGAACCTGATGTTAGTATTAGTTATTTATTGTCAGGGGTGAAGTAACTTTCTCCAGAGGCTAACAGTACTAATTCAGCATTTGTGAGTAATTAGTCTCTGCTGTGTACTGTTGAGAAAGTTTGTAAATTCTCGTTCTGAGAGAATCGTGCGAAGCAGGCCAGCGTAAAGTAATCGTTGTTTGATTTAGTAAGACAATCATTGTCCCTGCTCTTCAATATTGTTGAACATTAATATCAAATAATATTTAAGCATTTATTTTAAAAACACAGTGATATTTGAAAAACCCCGTGACACCTAGTTCGTACTGTAGGGTTTATGTGTTGTATTTTTGTTTATTTTGGAGATTTCGTAACACTTCTTCCTTACCGATTTATTTTGAACATTAAGGCTCATTATCCTCCTCGTGTTGCTGATGTCTATAGTAAAACGATATAATGGTGATGAAAATTGTCGATATGAAAACAATGCAAACAGCACAAAAATATATCGTAAGGTGTAATATTCAGAACAAATCGCTAAGGAAGAGGTCCCACGACGCCTCTTGCGCCACCTAGAATACAACAGGGAAATAGTGTCATGCCCTTTCAGTCTGCCTTGTCTCTCCTAAGCTGAGTAGAAAAGCTTGCAGGTAACAACTGCGCACCTTTACATCCTATCCACAGCACTTCTTCCTGACTAGCTCCATAATTAAGTGCTGATATACTCTATAACACAGCCTTTCAAGGTGAAGAGATGGCAATTTTAGGCCAAGTTAGAGTAAAAAGAGTATAGTCAATTTCCCACACGTGCCTCTAGTTTCCTGACATCTTTCGTGGTATATGCAAGCTAGAGACGAGTCAGAATACACTATATTTTATCTGGCATGGGTGTGACGCGGATCCCTTTATATTATTCAAGAGAACCTCCTACTCACTGATGCAGGTCCTCTTGCCCCTTCTGCTTCTCTCACCATGGACATTGAGAATCAGTCTGGTAAATGTGATAACTGTATTGTGCTACAGGTTAGCGCCATCAGCTTTGTTTGCTTCGTATTCTAGAGTAAAATGACGAGACAGAGAGAGAGAGAATGATCATGGTTTCTGATCGTACTCTGAGACCAAGGAAGATGAAAAATGACCAAGACAACGGCATAACACATACCCAAACGTGTGAACCCAACAAAGGCAACTTCCCAACAAAGGCAACATCTCAACAAAGCCTCGTTCCTTTAAGTACTGAGCTGTCACCGAATGAGATTAAGGAACGGGGGAGAGGAAGGAAGGTAGAAGAAATAGCATTAGTTGTACCCGAAGCTGTCAGGAGGAAACTACGTGGAATTTATTACCTTAACAAGTACACTGACATTTTGGAATTGGTGATGGAATTGGTATTTATTCACGACTGGTTTTTTGATTTCCCAAGACAGGTGGGGGAGAGTTTCAGCTGACGTACCTGTGTGTGTGTGTGTGTGTGTGTGTGTGTGTGTGTGTGTGTGTGTGTGTGTGTGGAGAGAGGTGAGTCGGGGGGTGAGGGGAAAGGGGGTTTAGTGAGGAAGTAAGGAAGATTGCTTGGACCGAGAATTAATCATGGAGAGAGAGAGAGAGAGAGAGAGAGAGAGAGATGAGCATTTAATAGGGCATAAAGAAATAATTAATGAGGCAGTATGTCATTGTCTTAACGCCTGATTAAGAGATTTGTATTTTTCCTTGTCTCTCCTTTTTATTTATTATCTTTTTGTCGTCAGTCATCTCTCTCTCTCTCTCTCTCTCTCTCTCTCTCTCTCTCTCTCTCTCTCTCTTTTTCTCTGAATTTCACTCCCTCTCCACCTCTCAATATTTCATCCTTCCACGCAGTCTCCCCTTCACCCTCTTATCTTCAATCTCGTTGCTTTCTCTTTCACCGCCCATTCACTTCATATTCCCCCCACTCTCTCTCTCTCTCTCTCTCTCTCTCTCTCTCTCTCTCTCTCTCTCTCTAAAAGCTTCATTATAGTTTTATGTTTTGCCTACTTTATTTCTTTTTCAGCCTCCTTTTATTTCTGTTGTATTTAATTCCTTACTTTCTCTTTCATTGCCCATTCAGTTCATATTCCTCACTCTCTGTCGATCACTTTGATGCACATCTATTTTCTCCTATTCTTTATTTCCCTTTTACATTTTCTTATTTCTCCCTTTTTCACACTATATATCTGTATTTCTCTTTATTCACCCTCCATCTTTATCAGACTTTTCATGTTCGCTTAGCTTCATCAACATTCATTTTCTTCTCCACTTCCTGTCTGTCTCTTTTTCATCCATTTTTTTCTTTGTTTTCACTACTTGTAATCATTTTATTATCCTTGCTTCCCATTAGCCTCATTAAAATATTTTCTGTCTTCCTTACTCCTATTTCCTTCACTCAATCGTAGCTTCTTTTCGCCACCTTGCATTTGAATCACTCTGTTTACGCTCGATTAGACCCATCCACCTCAGTTATCTTCTCCACTTTCCACATGCTTTTTTTCAATCCATTTTTTTCAATACCCATTTTATCATTTTCTTTCCACTACTTCCACCTTCTCTTATCGTATTCTCTCTCTTTTCTCTTCTCCATTTGTATTCTCCACAGTTTCCCCCTGACGTTATTGCCTTACAACTCTTTCTCACCTCCCTCCCTCCATATTTAATTACCCTCTCTCTCCTCTTTCAGTGTTCCTATCTTCCTGTTCTCCACATTCCCTCCTTTTTCTCTTCTCCCTCTCTTTTCTCCTCTACCCCTCCATCCTCCATTAAATTTTCTATTTCTTTTTTTTTCCTTCTTCTCCCTCCACATTTTATCTTTCCATCTCGTTCGTCTTCCCATTTTCCACCCTCCCTTTCTGTTACTTTTTGTCAGCTTGTGTTTCTCCCCCAGTCTCCATCTCTCTCTTCATTTTCTCTCTCCATTTTGCTGTCTTGCCCCTCTCCCTATCTTCATTTTTCGTTTCTCATCCCTTCCTTTCAGTCCAACCTCTTCCTCATCTTTTTTTTTTTGTCTCCAACTTCCACGTCTTCCCACTTTTCACTTTCCTTTCCTCTCCACCTTAAATCTTTTCTCATTTATGTATGGCTTTTCCTTTACTCTTGGCTTCCCTTCATAGTCAAATTCTCAGCATTTTCATCTTCAATTTCTAGATAATTTTTTTTTTCTTCTCCTTTCATACCGCCTGATGGTTTGGAGGTGCATCTAATCCTTTTCCCCACTTCCATTTCTCCTCTTCCACTTCGTCTTCACACTTCTGCTACTACCCTTCCTTTCCCCCCCTCCCTCCTCCTCCTCCTCCTCCTCCTTCCACATTCTTTTCCACTTCTTCTTTCCTTTCATTTCAATCAGTATTTTTTTCTTCTTCTCCTCAGCTTGTCACCTCCTTCTTTCTTTCTTACTCTCGTCCCCCTTTGCTTCCCTTCAATCAATGTCTTTTCTCGCTCGCCTTTTTACATGCTCTGTTTTTCTCGCTTTGTCTCTTATGTCATCCTTTGTACCATTAAATCTTTATTTTCAATTCCTTTCGCTTTTCCTCCTCCTCCCCCTCCTCCTCCTCCTTCTCCTACTCCTACTCCCTCTCCTCCTCCTCCTTCTCCTCCTCTTCCTCCTCCTCCCCCTCTTCCTCCTCCTCCTCTTTCTGCTCCTCTTCCTCCTCCAATCTGCTTTTTTTTTACTTTTTCTCTTCAAGACCTAAACTCTACCCTCTTCTGCTCGTTACCCACCTTATGTACTCTCTATTTCTTTCCCTCTCTTCCCCCCCCCCTTCTTTCCTTCCTCTTTTTTCAACCTCTTGTACCTTCATCTCCACCCTCTCTCTTTCCCTTCCTTTCAGTCTGTGTTTCCTATCTTTTCTTATCACTTGTTTTCCTCCTTCTCCTTCCTCTCAAGTTTTATTTTCATCTCTTCTTCCCAGATTTCCAATACACGTCTCTCTCTCTCTCTCTCTCTCTCTCTCTCTCTCTCTCTCTCTCTCTCTCTCTCTCTCTCTCTCTCTCATTTTTCCTCCTTTCAGCCATTCCCCATTCCTTCTTCTCCCGTCCACATTCCAAATTTTATCGTCTCTTCGTCTTATCATTTCCACCCTTCTCATATTTCCATCCCTATTTCCGTCGTTCTTTCCCTCTATTTAACTCTTCCCACATCTTTTTGTCCTGCTTTCACTCCTGCCAACTTTCAGCCTGTCTGCCAGTCGCTTTCTCCACTATCTCTTCCTTTCACTTTCTTCCTTCTCTTCTCCTCGCTTCTCACCTCCTCTCCTTCCTTTTTAATTTTCACTCGGTATTTTTCCTCTCGCACTTACGACTCACCTTTCACCTCCTCCCATATTCAATTCATGTTTTAATTTTGACCCTTCCCTCTCTCCCCTTCTTTCCTCTCTTTCGTGATTTCCATTCTGGCCTCTTTTACATTCTCTTATTCCCTTCCATTTGCTCCCCTTTTTACCTCTCTCTCTCTCTCTCTCTCTCTCTCTCTCGCTCGCTCGCTCATTTACCATCTCCAGCTTCCTTATTATCGTCTTGTTTTTCACCTTTTCTCTCTCCTTTCACCTCCTCCTTCTGTCTGTTCCTCTTCACATTTTCACTATACTTCGTTGTCTCCTCTTTCTTTTCAGCTCTTTCTTCTCCTTTCCGTCTTTTAATTTTCACCCTTTCCTCCTCCCTCCTTCTCTCCCTGATTCGCTCCAAATTCTCGCACTATTCAGAGCCCCCTCCTCCTCCTCCTACCCTCTCCTCACTGACTAGCGCTACCCTATTTGAGAGAGAGGGTGGGAATGTGGAAGAAAGTGAGAAAGAGAAAGTAAGGGAGGGAGAAAGTGCGAAAGTAAGAGAGGGAAGATAGTGGGAAAGTTTATATATATATATATATATATATATATATATATATATATATATATATATATATATATATATATATACTGGATATATATGTATATATAATCTTACTATCTCCAGACGATTTATTCAGCTTTTGGGAGACCTATGTAATGAAGGAGTAACTAAAGACTGCCTCTGTCCTATCAAGTTGGAAACATTTCTCCTCAGCTAAGTAATACGGTCATGAGGTAACAAGAGTAAAAACAAAATAGTCAGCACACTGAATGAGCTATTGTACGAACTAGCAAGAATAAAAACAGAAAATGCGTCAGCACATTTGAAGAGTTACTGTACAGTATAATACGCTGAAATAAACTTGTAGTGGAGTAATGCCGGTGAGTCTTCTAATAAAACTGTGAAGGATCTAGAAACAGGAACGTGGTAGCAGAAAACTGGGGCAACATTGAATAATGCGCCAAGTATGACTAGTAAAGCCAGCTGTTTAACTCCTTAGCGTTCGTCTGACACCCCGAGCTGGTCCCCGGGTAGAATGGATGGAAATGGTAAAAGCTAATGAAACGCTAATGCAGCCCCGAGTTTTAGCTTTAACGCCCTGTTTTTAATTATTTTCAGTTTTTGGTTATTCAAGGTAATGCTGATGATGTGGGGAACCTTTTTACAAGCGAGTCTGCCGGGAAACAGATTTTGTTGTGTTTTTCGCTTTTTTTTTTTTTTTTTTAAGCATTTTGTGGGGCAGTGCTCGTTTTACAGTTTTACAAGTGAATCTTCAGGGGAACACAGACCCATTGGGGAAAGTTATCAGTATATGATTGAGTCTAGGGAAACAGATTTTTTTGCACTTTTGGGAGAAGTTATTTATAATTATTTTGTCCATATGTATACTGTATATAATTACATACACACATATTTTTACAATTCAGTGTACTGGGAGCATAAACTTTCTTACATCTCTGGGGTAATATAAATCTTTTTACAACTGAGTTTGTAGGGAAACAGATTTTATTTTCTTAATTTTACTCCTCTTGAGAAGCGTTAAGTTTTATATATAACTGAGGGCCTATAAAAACTCACTTTAAATCTTTTTTATTATGCAGCTGAGTCTCCAAGGAAGGATTTTTTTAACACTTTTTCATGTGATCATTTAAGGTAATAAAGGTGTTAATCTTCCTTTGGGGTTTCTCTTTGCTAAATAAAATCGTCTGAAATAAACAAGAATATAGCATCCAAATCTGAAGATCGCAGTACAAGGGATAATCTACTTTCAAATCCAGCATGATATATTCCCTAAAGTTTCGTCTCTCATATTCAGATTTTATCGTTCAGTCACCATACATATCTTTAATGCATATTTTTCATCGTCCTTCCGCGTCTTGTCATTTCATCCAATTTCGTCACTTGATTGCAGTCCTCTCCTCCACTTCCTGGTTCTTCCCTTTCATCTTCCCCCTTTTTCATGCCTTCTTCCATCCACCTTTTTTCTTTAATCCTTTCAGTAAGTTTATATTTTTTATGGGACTTTGCAAAAATTGGAAATCTGCCTTAATGACCGTGGTATTGATGACGGGCATTATTTTAAGCTTTCTTCTTATATTTATATTTATCGTCCTTGATCTTCCCAATATTACCTACTAACTCCATCCTCAGTCATCCACTTTGTATCTGTTTCACTCCCTTCCTCCCTCCTCTTTTTAGGTATGTGGCACGTAATTCTGAAATCGAGTATATCAGGTCAATTGTATTTTATCGTCGACTCCAGCACCCTATCCTTTTCCTTGTCCTAAGCTGATCACTCCACTTCTACCTACATCCTTCATATTTACCCCGTCCTTGAACGTAATCCTGAACACTTTCTATACTCTCCACCACTCTCTCTTCATCTCCATATCTCTCGAGCCTTTTCTTTCCCCTTCAGCCTCCTACGCATCTTCTAACTTTACTTTGAACCTCCACTTATCCCTCTCGGTCTCATTTTTTTTTTTTTCGAATCCTTACCAGAGTATTTCGGCTACCATATAAATAAATCTCCACCACTCTCTCTCATTCCACCGTGATCTGGGTTCTCGCTGTCTATCTTCAACCTCCTCATCAATCTCCACCTCTACTCTCAGCCGCACAATCTATCTTTCATCCTCTGTTTTTCACACTGCCATTTTTCTGTAGTTATATTTCCAATCTCTGCATCTTTTAAATATCCATATCTCTCTGTGCCTCCCCTTTCCCCCCTCAGCCTCCTATTCGGCCTCGACCCTCTCTCAACCTCCACATGTCCTTATAAAATTCCAGTTCTCACCTCCCCCTCAGACATTCTTCTTTTAACCTTCAAATTCCTATTAACCTTCCATTTCCAACCTCGCCTCGAACTCTAACATTATCTATCAAGATCATCCTCTCCTAAGCTCCCCCTAAAACTTCCTCCTTTTTCTCTTCCCATGTCCAAACCTCGTCTTTTCAACCTCTCTCTCCAAACAACCTCATCCTTCAGCCTCTCCACCTCCAAACCTCACCCTTCAACCCCTCCTCCTCTCTCCACCCACCCAAACCTCGCCCTCGGACCTCTAGTGGGTCCTGACGGGATTAGAGCAGTGAGTTATTGCGCTGTATGTTGGCGGATACAAAGAGAGCAATATATACCTTTCCTGTACGACAACAACAATGCCTGTCTTTATCAGTCTACTTATCATTCATATTAGGGCATTGTTATTTATGCTGGTGGTCTGTTTACGTCTCTATCTATTCATCTACTTATCTGTCTATCTATCTATCTATCTGTATATCTATCTATGTACCTGTTCATCATGGAAGACTGCCTCTAAATCCTGACCAACATAACTCATACCCGCGGCTTTGCTGGGTTTAATTTCTGCTTTGTAGTTGCGTTCTTTTCCTATTACTTAGTCAGTCATACACTATAAATATTGACCCATGTATGCCACAATTTATATAAAGTACTGCAGTAACCTTTTTTAAAATTTACAGTATCTACGTTAAGGATGAGTTGCGCCTAAAAATTGATTTCCTATGCTTGTTTTCATCTGATTTCAATACATATCCAAGTGAGAGTATAGCAAAGAATAAGGATAATAACCCAGGGAATTATACATTTAGATATATAGATAGACCGACTGAGAGATAGATAATAAGAGAGACAGACAAATATATACAGGCAGATAGACAGACAGACAGATATATCAGATAGATAGACATCCTTCCGTGTATGTGGTTATACACTTGTTTTATTCGACTATGCATGTCGCGCGGGAGACACACACACACACACACACACACACACACATACACACACAGGGAGGAATGAACCAAGTGAGATGTATGACTTCCAAAAAGAGACGATGGGAGGGGGAGAGGAGAAAGAAGAGGAAGGGGAGCAGAGGCGGAAAGAAAGAGGTTATTCTTATACTCAAGACTTCCGTATCTTTGTCTCAGAAAGAGAGAGGGAGAGAGAGAGAGAGAGAGAGAGAGAGAGAGAGAGAGAGAAACAGACAGACAGACAGACAGAGACAGAGACAGAGACAGACAGACAGACAGACAGACAGAGACTGAGAGAAAAATAAAGTTAAACTCATATTTTCACACTCTTACTCTTCTCACGTAAGTAACATATGGGGTCACTGGCCTCCTCTTCCTCCTCCTCCTCCTCCTCCTCTTCCCCTTTACATTAGTAAGAGCTGTTGAGAAAAATGAGGGGTCTCTCTCTCTCTCTCTCTCTCTCTCTCTCTCTCTCTCTCTCTCTCTCTCTCTCTCGGTCGCCTGACGCAGCATCTTGTGAATGATAAAATTCTCTCTATGAAATACGCTTTTAAGGAAATTAAAAATAGGCTCGTTTGATGGCATTAACTTGCCATTTCTCAAGGAATTTTCTCAGTAAGTTATAAGCAATGATGTTATTTTGTTTTGCTCTTGGATGAATGCAATTTGAGAGCAAGAATGCGAGAATGTGGCAGTCTTACTGCATTCCAAACAAATCTTTACGCTGTTTTTTCCGCCTTTTTGTCTCTGCCTGTCTGTTGTCTATCTCCCTATCTATCTATCTGTATCTATCCCTACACCGTTTTAGCTCGCGTGAAGGCGAAGTGTATACTGAATGCAGGATCAGATTAAATAGTAACCAAGAAGACTCCTACCTTTTAACTAGGGCTTGTCGAGTTATGGCAACCACTGCTTAGTATTCGAGTTGCGAGAGTGACCCTGTTCCGGCAGATGAAAACAAACCGATTTATTATCATCTTTGTTCAGTGTTCGTATTCTTTATAGTCTTCATTACTGTGACTTTAACTTTTAATATTAATCTATGAGCCATATTCAGAGGCCATGTATGCACTCTTGGTTACCCCTGTTCTTACAGACATTACTAGGCATCTTCCCCATACTCTCCTGCTTTCCTTTCTCATCATCCAATTAGCAGTACATCATCCGTGAATAGAAGCCCGTAGAGAGTTCCGTCTCAGTAACCCCTCGATTCAGAAACACTCACTTCTCTACCATTTCTTTCTCCTTTACCTGTCTTCAGTACTCCATGCATTGACGCAGATTACAGACACGGTGATATTCATACAGTATTACCCCAAATCAATATGTCAGTCGAACACCTCACGCATCGCAATACTTCTCAGGCATTTATGGCCGAATGCGTGCTCTCTTTACATGCACTCCCCTCTCAGTCCGTTTTCTTTTACCTCTTTCAGAACTCAGTATTCATACCCAGATTGAATAACCATGATGCAATCCTGTTTCAAATTAATATTCAAGTCGAACACTCTCTCTCTCTCTCTCTCTCTCTCTCTCTCTCTCTCTCTCTCACACACACACACACACACACACACACACACACACACTATCCATTCATGTAGCTGATTTTGTTTCATCCCATGCACACGAAATGGCCTAACTCTTGCGCAGTATTCTGAAAAGGGCGTTAGACTCTGAGGATCGCATCGCTGAGTTTCGTGATTCATTGCTCACTGTTTCTTTTTTTACCGTAAAGAAGTGGATGAATGCTTTTCTCGCCGACTGTAAACTTGTGACCTATAGTTTCTGCCCACCTTTCTCCCCCTACAACTGTGATAGCAAGATTCTCACACCGAAGGAATGATCATTGTCTAGTGCCAAGGTGGTTCGAGGTTTTCTTTAGTTACACAGGTAAGAATGCCATCATGTACTGCTTCTCCTAAAGTGATTTCTTCCTATCATGAGCTAAGCTGCCTAAACTGATCTAATTTCACTCTCTAACTCTTCCTAACATGAAACCTAACGTAACCTAAGCCGCAGAATGATGAAACTGGACCAGATTATATTAAAAAAAAAAAAAAAAAAAAAGAGAGAAATAAGTTGCGAAGGGACAAAAATCTTAGCCAAGTTACTATGAAAAAAATTTAAAAAAAGCTACAATGTAGCGATGGTCCATATAGTCACCTTCGCATTCGCAAATATTCGCATATTTTATCGATAATCGCATTCGCATTTGCATTCTCATTCTGTCATGCGAGTATTTTCCGAATTTTAATAATGTAACTTTATAAAATTTACAGAAAATCAAATAGAGTTAAAAGCATGGGATGAACAAATGTTCTACTCTAGTGTTGTCAACCAAGCAGCTGTGCCACGCTAGCTAGGGCTGCTTGCAGTATCATGCAGTGTTGCCAAATTCACAGAAATGTTTGGGTTTCTCCAGATTTTTTTTCCCTAATGACAGATTTTCAGAATTTCTCATTAAGAAGTCGGTAATTTCCAGACTTTTAGCTCATAACCAGAAAAATTACTCTAAATCTCAAGAATTTCTGAGAGAGAGAGAGAGAGAGAGAGAGAGAGAGAGAGAACGCCTGTCTGACGTGATCTGTTCTGGGTCCGTTCGAAGTTCGTCCAGGACGCGTCTGTTATCCCTGGGGGATGCATATAAGAGCTGGGTCCTCGTCTCGGATCTTGGTAACATAGAAAATTGATAGAAATTTGTTCATTCAGTTTTCTATGGGTGAAGCGCTTACGATTACATTAATTCGTACAAAATATATGAATAATACCCGTTTATGTCATCAAACAGATTTTGCATTCGCATTCGTATCCGCGCATACTGAAAATTCATTCCCATTCCCATTGGCATTCGCGAATGTTTAAAAAAAAAAAAAATACATTAGGACCATCATTACCACAAAGGGACGAAAATGCTGGCCAGGTTAAAGTGAACGAAATTTAAGTTCTCACACGACCTCCATGCACTCACGCCGGAGATAACAGCCGGAACAAGCAGTAAAATGCCATACTAATGAGCTCATCGGACTGATTATATGCCTTGATATTAACAGGGGCATCATTAACAACATTTCCGGCTCTGTCTCTCTCTCTCTACCTTTGATGAGAAGAGTTGTTATAATGTCTCAAATGCATATCCTGGAGCCTGTGGTGTGTGTGTGTGTGTGTGTGTGTGTGTGTGTGTGTGTGTGTCAATCTATATATGTGTCTATGTATCTGTCTAACTTCTATCTATATTTATTTGTGTGTGTGTGTGTGTGTGTGTGTGTGTGTGTGTGTGTGTGTGTGAGAGAGAGAGAGAGAGAGAGAGAGAGAGAGAGAGAATGATTGCTTGTGGAAGGATAAAATAGTGGACATTGAGGGGTCAGGGACGACAGGTGGAATGCTGGTAAGTGAAAGGAGGAGGACGAAAACGATAATGATGATGATAATGATGATAATGACGATGATGATGATGATAATGATGATAATGACGATGATGATGATAATGATGATGATGATGATGATGATGAGGAGGAGGAGGAGGAGATGGAGGGGGGAAAAGGAGGTGGAGGAGGTTAAAGAGAAGGAAGTGAAGGAAAAGGAGGAGGAAGAAGAAGGTAAAGACGACGACGAAGAGGAGAGAAGGAGAAAGCAGAAAGAAAAAGAAGAAGAAGGAGAAGAGAGAGAGAGAGAGAGAGAGAGAGAGAGAGAGAGAGAGAGAGAGAGAGAGAGAGAGAGAGAGAGAGAGAGAGAGAGAGATGTGGGAGAGACCCGAGGTAAAAAGAGGAAAAGCCATAAACGGGGAACACTGTAGGAACGAATAAGAAGCGGAGACAAAAGTAAGAAAGAAGAAAAAGAGGGAAAATAAGAAAGAAGGAAGAGAGGTAAAGACATGGCAAGAAGAAGAAAGAAAATGAAAGATAAAAAAGGAAAATGGATGAGAAAGAAGGGACGAGATAAGGGATAAAGAGAGCATGATCAGTCAGGAGGTAGTAAATGGACCGGAGGAAAAAGAGAGGAGGAGGAAGATAAAGGGAGAAGGAAGGAAGAGGGATAAGAAGGAGAGGGGGGAGAAGAAAGACGAAGAATCAAAGATGCAGAATAAAAATGGAAGGACTGACAGAAAGGAATGTAAAGATGAGAAACTGAGAAGGAAGAAAGCGAAAAAATAAAATAGAAAAGTGGGATGGAAGAAAAATGAGAAAAATGGATAATACCATGAAAGAAAAAACACAAAGAAAGAGGGAATTAAGTCACAAGATAAAAGAAGATGGAAGAGGAAGGGAAAGAATGAAGGAAGGAACAGAGAAGAGGAAGAAAGATGGGCGAAATAGGAAAGAGAAAGAAAAATGGGAAGAAGATTAAGGAAGATGGATGAAGCATAGTGGCCACGAAACATGGGGAAAAAATAGAAGCGGTAAAATGAAGGAGAGTAAAAGAGGAATGAGTAAGAGAATATCGGAGTAAAGAAAAGAAAAAAAGAAGAGCAGGAAGAAGAATGGGAGGAAAAGTGTGATGGTGTAGATGAAAGAGGAAGAAAGGGGAGGAGGAAGGCGAAGAAGAAAGGGAAGAGTCTGACTGGGTTGGGGAATAAAGAGTGAAGTAAGAGGTACTGAGGGAGCAAGTTTACGCACGAGGAGGAGGAGGAGGAGGAGGAAGAAGAAGGAGAGGATTAGAATGGAGGAAAAAAAAGAGAGAGGATTAGAAAGAAGGGGAAAAAAAAGAGGTAGTGAGAGTGGAAGCAATAGAGGAGCGTAAAGAAAGTGAAGGGAGCGAGGCAGGGTATGGAATGCGGTGGCCAGAGTGGGATAGAGTGCTTGAGGGGAGCTAAAGCAGGAACATGGAAGACAAAAAAGAAAGGAGAAAGGAAGAGAATATTGGGTGGAAGACAAAAAAGAAAAGAGGAAGAAGAGGGAAGAGAGAGGAGAAAGGAGGAGGAAGGAGGGTGGAAAGCAAAGAGAGAGGAAAAGGAAGAGGAAGGAGGAGGAAAGACGAAAGGTACGAAGAACTGGGAGAGGAACAGGATAGAAGAGAGAAGGTGGAGGGGATACTGGAGAAAAGAAGTTAAAGCAACAGGAGGAGGAGGAAGAGCGAATGTAAGGGAATAAAGAGGAAACAAAAACAGATTAAAAGGAAGAAAAGGAAGAGGAAGAAATGTTAATAGACAGAGGGTGGAGGCAGAAAGTACAGGAAGAAGAGATTAAGACAGGAGCAGGAGGAGGAACATGAAGAGAAAGAGGAGGAAGGGGAAGAGGACTGGAATAGAAAAAAAGGTGAAAAAGAAGAAAAGGAAAAGGAAATTGGGATGAGAGATAAACTGTAAGGGTCAGAGGTACAGGAAAAAAAAAAAAACAGAGACGGAAGGAGGGATTGGAAGAAAAAAGGAAGAGAAGAAAAAATAGAGGGATTAGGGTGAAGAAAAAACAAGTGAAAATGAAAACAGTGGAAAATAGAAAAGAAGTGGAGAAAACGTGGCAGAACGAGGAGTGGAGGAGAAGATGGAGGAAAGGAGGTGAACGGAAAGAGACGGAGGAGAAAAAGAAGAGGAGGAGGAGAAAGAGACGCAGCAGAAGAAAGTAAAAGAAGAAAAAGAAAAAGTTGGTAAGATTGGAAGCAATGGACGAGAGAGAGAGAGAGAGAGAGAGAGAGAGAGAGAGAGAGAATACGAGTCTACTGTGTGTTTCGGGTGTGTAGATTGGACAGAAGAAATATTGGGATTGTTGAAAGACGCGGAGCAAGGAAGTCTATTGATTACAAGGCGGAAGAGTGTGTTGTTGAATGGCACGTCACAAAGGCTGGATGGATGTGACTGGGCTGATGAAAAGGATGTGTGTGAGGGAGTCTGGAGGTACTAGGGTGTATGAAATGGACAGGAGATGGCTCAAGGTGATAAGGGAATGATGAAAAAGGGCGTTATAGAAGAGAGGAAACAGAAGATTAGGGAAGGGAATTTTATGAACTAAGCAGGGGTCTTTCAACCAGTCTTTCTAGATATATATGTAAAATGTGTGTGTGTGTGTGTGTGTGTGTGTGTGTGTGTGTGTGTGTGTGTGTGTGTGTGTGTGTGTGTGTGTGTGTGTGTGTGTGTGTGTGGAGAGAGAGAGAGCGAGAGAGAGAGAGAGGGAAGAAACGTCGGAAGGCTGATGAAGACGAGTAAGAAAATGAGTTAAAAGACCGAGTGAGGCGCAGGAAGAGAGGGAGGCGGAGGAGGATAAGAAGACTAGAAGCATTGAGGTAAGTATAAGGAGGGTGGGGGAGGTGGGCATCGGGAAAGTGGATGAAAGGAAGCTGCAACAAAAAGGAAAAATATACAAACAATGGGAAGGAAAAGAATATGGATGAAGCAAGAAAGAAACGATGCAGGAGCAGGAGGATCAAAAAATGAGATAGAGGTTAGGAGGGAAATTTTGGGAAAACTAGAGAATTTGTATGCCAACAGCAAACACAGCTTGTGTGTCTGGGTACAATTATCATAGGGAAAACAGGTTTTTCAAGAACGATAATTATAAAGAAACGAGAGGGCTGAAGTCAAAAATATTCATTGTGACTTTTTTCACTTCAACTTGGCCTTAAATTGCCATCCCTCCATCTTGAAGGTTGAGTTGTTATATAAATTAACACTAGAATACGATGCTAGTCAAGGGGAACTGCTATGTAGAGGATGTTAAGACGCTGTGTTTTGTGTTTTCTGCCATTGATCTACACGAAATAATCTGCAAATGGACGAAAATTTGGGTAAGGTTGAGGTGAATGAAGTACATGCAAGAGGTTCCAAGTTAGTAAGGGAGAAGTGGAAGAGGTAAAAAAACTATGCTACTGATGTTGCTTCAGACAGTAGATTTGCAATAAAAATATCAATCAGTACTGCATCACATGAGTTGGAGATATTAGTTTTTACTGTCACTATCGAATGTAAATAAGCAAATGCGAGGTCAGAGAGATCAGGCATTATGTTGTCGCTGCAGCTCCAGATAACAGCACCTGAAT
This sequence comes from Coenobita brevimanus, assembly GCF_032717465.1. NCBI lineage: Eukaryota > Metazoa > Arthropoda > Malacostraca > Decapoda > Coenobitidae > Coenobita > Coenobita brevimanus. Next base: position 13,933,905 of record NC_137027.1, read on the forward strand.
CCTCTGTAATGGAGCACCATTTATCTTATACTAACACAATAAAACGCATGTAAACGAAAGCAAACAAGTAAGCAAAGGAGGAGGGTCGGAGATGTCAGGCATTATGCAGCAGTTTTGCCTGTGCTTCGGACTGCAGCACCTTATTCAAGCAAAACTAACCCACTATTAATTTTTTTTCTAAGATAACAGAAAACAAGAAAAAAGAAAAGGTCGCAGAGGTCAGGCATTATGCTGTTATTGCTGTTGCTGGTGCTGAAGCCGCTCCAGACACAGCACTGCAATCAATATTTCCGCATGATCCTGGGGAGTGGGAGGCAGGAGGATGACCATGCACTCTATCTGGCTATCTCCCACATAGCCTCGTCTAATGATTATCTTATTAGTGTGAAATACCGTCAAGGATGAAGGGTGGTCGAAGCTGATGGAGGAGAGAGAGGGAGGGGACCAGTGCGCAGGCGTGAAGAGGACGAGGCACCAGCGGACGGGTTGGTTGGCAGTGTGACTGGCAGTGACGGTTCGGCCTCGGTTAGGAGCAGTGTCTGTCTGTAGTGCCACTTGACACCGCCTCCCCGGATGTTTGTGTGTCTCTCTTGGACCTTGTCGCTCCTCTGGACTCTATAAACATTTTGATCGACGTGTGAAGCGAGAGTTTTAAGATATATTTCTCATGCAGTCGAACCTGCTGTAATGGAATAAAAACCTGTGTGTTTTAACTTTATTCGTGTTGATATAAGTTTATAATGTCCCAAAAATATATGGAGCGGAGGTGACACGATACTGTTCGACTGAATTGTGAGGCGAAATTTCTGTCGTACTGACGGACTGGTTTTGTGCATTAAAGACTTCTGTGTTAGCTCTGAGTGGTCAGTGATACAAACGTTGCAATGTTCACACAAAATATATAGAGTGTAAAGAAGACATGTAAACAGTTCAAGGGATATATGAGGTGAGATTTTAAGTGATGTTACTACACTGACAAAATTACGTTCACTTAAGATCTTTATGACCTGTGTGTCATAACTTTTGTGATGGGCTCTGGGACAACTTAAATATTGGTCACTGACACCATTATAATCCTCGGAATATTAACAGCGAGGTAAAAAAGAACTATTGGAGTTTATACTGAATAGAACACGTAGAAGTTCACTGAAATAATCTTTAGAGGCTTTAGGTGATGCAATTGCGCTGGTTCCTTTCTCCAGTAGAGGAAATCCATTGCAGTAATTCTAAACCCGCGACCTTTAACCTATGCCCGTTTTCTCAAACTCTTTGAAGCCGAGTGAGGGCTGTTGCATATCACTGAGAAATATTCCATGAATTTTGAGCTACGGTATGAATGTTACCAAGAACACGGAGAATATATACTGAAAGTTACCGTGATCTCGATACACCAGAACACTGGATGAATGCAATTGTGAACACTAAAAGATACCGGACAACTTGTTATGGAATATTTTGCGCAATAAAATCACACTTGTATTAAAATAAAAGTGATTGCACTGCCATAATCATTTACACTGGAATATTTATTATGGGGCCGTTTGAACAACAGAACCACATTTACATTTGTCGAGATACTGCCTTTCCTCATGACTAAATTTTCTACATGGGGGTGACACTAACCTCCCCAGCGCTACTATCAGATAAGGAACTCAAATCAACACAACCCAAGCTTCGTAAACAGCTACAGACCGTGAAATAATTTATGGAAGAAACGTGAAGTACATAAAACCATAAAAACAGTTTGGTAATAGCCAATCCCACTTGCTCCTTTGTAACGTAGGTTTCCGAGGCTAAGCTAGGTAGTCCGGAACATTAAGGGTAGTAAGTTGACACACATCCTTAGTAGCATTTTACATGAATATCCACATACCAAAATAAAAAGCATGGAAGTAACAGTTTTACAGGTGACAGTGGGTATATTACAGCATTAGGAGGAAAACTTGCCCACGTTGTTAGCCATACTAGACGCATATTGATGGTTGGGAAGACGGTGGCTAGGCAAAACAAACTTAATATTCATGACTGTTGGTAGTGGCTGTTGTGGGGGTTGCCGTGGGCGAACGCTCTCTGGTATTAACTTTACAATATTCTTCTTACTCTAACTTTTCTCAAACGGCCATGTGTCAAACTTTAATACTGAGTTGTAGCAGGAGACTGAGACTTGTCTGTGATGCTAGTCACGAGGGAGTGCTGCGGAATGGAAGTAGAGCTTAGAATATGATGCCAGCCTAGAAGAGATGCAGTGGAAAGGATGTAGTGCCGCAGCACTGTCTTCTTGTCGCTGAACAAAAAAAAAAAAAAAATCTGAGCCCATTTAAGGTGAAAAAAAAAAAAAGTCTGATCCACCTGAGACAAAGTTCAGTCGGATTTCACTGGCAAATTTATTGCATATTTAAGTTTGATCCACTTTTTTTTTTTTTTTTTGGTTTACAAGTCGCACGCATCCACCGAAACAGTGCAAGAAAGGCGCTAGAGCTCACAGGTAGCTCAGACAACAGAGAAACGACGGATGAGAAAGAATGATAAACGACTAAATCATGGTAGAATCAGAGCTAAAATAGAGGAAGAAATTTAAACTCGATTTCTTTCCTTGACAGTCGTGTATTCCCTAAAGAATCGCAGGGTGAAAATGTGAAATCGCTCCTATCCCTCTCGACTTCCTTCTCTCTGTTTATCGTCCTTTAATCTGGTAGGTTTGAGCCACCTGTGAAGAAGCTTATACCCCAAGAAATTTAAACGTTATTTCTTTCCCTGACAATCGTGTATTCTGAATAGATATCTGGGATGGTAAAGTGAAATTGCTCCTATTCCATTGCTCTTATTCCGTTCTACTTCATCTCCCTAAAATCAGCCGCATCGGAGCCACCTGTAAAGAACCTAATGCTCGATTCATTCCCTCGACGCCCGTGAAATCCCCGAATGGCTTGGGGGCTGGAAAGATGAACTCCCTACCGTTCCTCTTGGCTTCAGACTAGATCGTATTCCCATATCACTTTAAAGTTAGATAGATCTGATCCGCCCGTGAAAAATCTTTGATCAGATTCATCCCCTCGGTAGTCGTTCAATCCTTTAATGATCACAGGATAAAAAAGTTAAGTCACCCTCTATTACTCTCGTCTCAAAATCAGGTCATATTCATAATCCTCCTACAATCACCATTGAAGAAACTTTGCCTACATTTCCTCACTTGACGACTGTAAATTGCTCTATTGACCTCTGGGAGAGCGGGTGAATTTGTCCCCATTCCTTTCACGTACAGACCAGATCATATCGCCTTACCTGTCCTAAAGTCTGGCAGATCTGATCCACCAGTAAGGAAACTAAACCTGACTTCTCTCGAGGATATTGTGGGATGAAAGAGTAATATTGATACAGTATATATATATATCGTACCTCCGTAGCTTCCCAGGGTGAATTTGTCCCCCTTCTCATCTTTCTCAAGTTATATTTGCGCATCGTTCTAAAATCTGGCAGGTCCCATCCACCACTGAGGAAATTTTGATCTGTTCTCCTCCCTCAACGATGCTGTGTGGGATGGACAGGTGATGCTGGTACATTAGAAATCGTACTTACATTATATCGTACTTCTTGTCCCGCACTGTGAATTCGTTCCCAAACCATGTCACAATGACTTATCGTCCCAAATATGGCAAGGTTGGTCCTAGTATAAAGACGTTTTGGATTGATAACTTTATCTGCCAAGTGTTCATTCACCTAATGGGCTTTGGGAAGAACAAATGCATTTACTAAACACCTTTTAGTCCCCAGAGCCTTTTCAGTCCTAAAATCTAGCAAGTTTGAGCCACAGCTGAAAAAAAAAAAATAGAAAAAGAAGAATGAAAGAAACTCACGACTAATTACTTTACCTGTCGGATGTAAATTCCGTTAGTGAATTCTAAGACGGAAATGTGATCTCATTACAATTCGTCTCGTCTTAGGTGCATTCGTCCCCCATACCTCTCGTCCCTAAACCAAGTCATTTGCGTATCGTCCTAAAATCTGACAGGTGTGATCCAAACATAAGAAACTTTTAACTAATGAAATTACCTGACGATTGTAATCTATAGAATGGATAAATGATTTCGGTACGGTTCGTCTCATCTCAAGTGTGTTTGTCCCCTTCCATCTCGACCACTAACAACTTCGTCTGCTTATCGTCCTATATCTAGTAGGATTAAGCCACTAAATGAAGAAACTTTGAACCTATTCGTCTACCTGGAGACTGTAAACTCTGGAAAAGACAAGCGATATCGGTATAGTTCGCGTCAAGTGCATTTCTCCCCCCATACATCTCGTCCCGTAACCATTTGGTCTCGCTTCCTGATGTGCAAGGCCAGCTGCGACTTACACCAAGCTAGGCAGTGTGACCGAGGCAGCTGAAGCCTTCCTGAAGCTGCTCCATCCCGGGATTGCCCTGGTGCTAATGGAAGTTACCTGAAGAGTAGCGGTACGTCGAAAAAGTACGTCTGAAGTATGTAATGTACCATAATGAGAGCTGGGGCTGGGGTGATGATGATGATAATGATGATGATGATGATAATGATGGTGATGATTGTAAATTCAACTTGAAATCACTCAGAGAACACATACCTCTGCTAACACCAACAAAAAATTATTTATTCCTGCATCCGGATCTGAATCCCTCCGAAAATCTAATCAATTTTTCCTTGACCCATTGCTCACACGTACACCAGGGTTCATTGAAATCTGATAACTTTCTAAAATATCTTGTACACAAATAAACAAAACATAGTTGAATACATAACCTCTCCCAACTGTGATGGCGGAGGTAATGATATAGCTGAAGGTAGTGCATGGTAGAATGTGGTGTGTCCAGTTAATTAGTGCATACCTCTTAACGCAGACTTTTGTGAAGCTGCCTGGATACTCCCACGGCACCCCTGCATCAAACATGCTCTGTTTACTCTTTGAATTAATGATGTGTATGGCTGGACTGTGCAGTTTCTGTACACATTGCTCTCAGCTCTTTGGTGGCCATGTTAGACTTTAGCATTTTATTCTCGCTAATGCCAGGTGATAATATTTTGCTGAAAGAATCATTACAAGGCTGAATGGCTAGATAGATTACTGTAATTACATCCATCTGCTGTACTAAAATTGTGCTTATGTTTTGTACGATACAACTTCGGGTCATAAGCCAGGAGAAGTTATTTATCTAAGACTATTCCTTTGCAGTTAACTGGATAGTTATACACCATAACTTGGAGTCTGCCAAGCCTCTCCAGTTCGAAGTCATTCCCTGGTTGATAAAAAAAAAAAATCATCTTTCCGTAGCAAGAATAAAACACTAAAAGAAGTCCCCTGAGTGAAGAGATAAAATACACCGTTCTGTTAGATATGCATATGTATTATAGCTTCTCGTATCAATCATCATATATTGTCCTTGTATATGTATGTCTCGATAATTTATTCATGAGAGAGAGAGAGAGAGAGAGAGAGAGAGAGAGAGAGAGGATTATCTACTATATTTCTTACACCAACTTATATTTTTCCTCCATTTTGTCATAGTCCTCCTTCTACTCATAAATAAATGCCCCTTCATGATAAATCTGTCTCTGTTATCGACTTTCAATTTTCATAGCCAACTTTATCACTGCATTCTCTTCTGGGCACCTGTTCTCTTCCGCTTTTAGATATATTGACCTATAAAACATACATCAAAGTCATTGGGCTAAATTCCATGCAGCCATCTTTGTCACTGAACACTTTTCTTACCAATCTTATGTTGTTCTTAAATCTATGGATTCTCTGGGACACCTTTCTATACCCCTCTTAGCTATGCCACTCCGAAACATACCATATTGATCCGAAACAGTAATACAGTATATGCATTCTTAGTCATGGTTATCTTAATTGAGGAGATAAGTTTATTCTAAGCTAAATAAAATCACCTGGTAGACAGAACCGTTAAAATACAAAATCCTACAGAACTGGGTCATATCTGCCCCTTACTTGATACATCCATAGGTCGGGAGGCAAACACACTGCTCACTAAACCACCCGGGATCCATACAGACAGACAATAGCTAGCCCGACATGACGGTACGAATAAATTGTGCATTTAGCAAGTGGCTGGTTATTTTGACAATGCACATTATTAATCCAGTGAAAATAGAGCATTGTTTTAGTTTATTGCCCAACTAATAGACCCAATTTTGGAGCCTTCATACACATGTCGGTGTAAATGGCAGTCATGTAGGGCAGATAAAATGTATTTACCGCGAGTATTTTGGAGTATTATTAAAAAATGGTTTATTCGTTTGCTCTGTTATTGTGATATTACTGTCTAATTTAGGAATACCGGTACTTGTCATTCATCATATTCATCATCATTATCTTCATCATTATCATTATCATCCATTCCTCTTTCTTCCACCCTAGGATGGAGTGTCTTTAAAATACCAGTACTATAAACACACCAACTTCTGAGCATTATCGGTGGAGGCACTGATAACACCGGGTGGCTCAGACCGGGTAGGAAAACGTCCCTCAGCTTCCTTCCTATCCCCCGAAAAGAGGATGGTGGACTACAGAGGAAGGGCAACTTCAGCCAGCAGTCCACCGGGTTCACATCCACGTCAGGCTGGGGCCACCACAATAATTATTATTATTTTGAGGTGCGGTTATCCTATATGCCACGTTACAGAGGGGCATCAGTGGCTGGCGAGTTGTAAGAGGGTTGATAAACGTACTATGATTATATGCTATTTCAATCATGTACCAAATCGTCGGGAAAACATGACAAAAAACTAAAAAGAACGTCACTGGGAATGAAACGAATATACGCTCCTCACCTTCTCACCTCCCTCTCTCCCCCGCCACCGTGTTTGTGGTCTACATTTTCCATTTTCATTTATGTCTCCAGGGGAAAGACTTAATTAGGAGGCAAATGAGACAGGAGGGTCCAATAATAGAAACCGTACCTCTTATCTTTTTCATATTAACCCAATTCTTTCCATTAACCCATTTTGTCCGTGTATCTTCATACGATTTTATTCAGCTTGGACCTTCGAACTGGAGGGGTTAGATATAGCCTTCATTAATCCTTTCACAAGTAGAATGTTCTCCTAATCGTATTTAAATCGTCTGTTCATGGCAAGAAGAAGATATATCCTACGTCCTCCACGCCAGGGATTTAAAAAATATAAAACCAACTCTCATTTTGCACAGAAAACTAAACATATTTCCCGGGTTATGCTCCTCGGCAAGTTCATTTCCATGCCAAGTTATAATCTGCATATCTCAAAGCACAAGAAGTTAAATGAGATGCAGTTTCGGATGGCCGGGGTATATTCAAGCCTAAGAATTTCAGTCTTGAATGTGGAGTGGGTGAATGTGTGTGTGTGTGTGTGTGTGTGTGTGTGTGTGTGTGTGTGTGTGTGTGTGTGTGTGTATGGGTGTGGGTGTGTGTGGGTGAATGTGTGTGTGTGTGTGTGTGTGTGTGTGTGTGTGTGTGTGTGTGTGTGTGTGTGTGTGTGTGTGTGTGTGTGTGTGTGTGTTTCGTCAAAGCCAGTTCCTCCTCTGAGGTTTGTGTGTGTGTGTGTGTGTGTGTGTGTGTGTGTGTGTGTGTGTGTGTGTGTGTGTGTGTGCAAATAAGTGTCCGCATGTCTACGTTTGTATGTGTGTCCCCTATCTATGTATATATGTCTGAATTTAGTCCAGTTAAAACTCAAATGTATATACTTTCGCTTTTTCGTTTTTCATGTGTTTGTATCCAGTTAACCTCATTCAGGTCCTTAATCCAATGACGTGCTCTGTATTTTTTTTTTTTCTCCTGCTCTCAGACGCGTATATTCACACTGGGGGATTTTTTAAGTAGTGAACGGTTTAATGCAGGCTGTTTCTAAATCATCTAGTTCAGTTGGTCTCTCCTAAGCTGAGGAAAATCGTCTATAGATAGCAGGGATAAAATAAGATGACTCGTTACCGGGTAAAGGGGTTCATCATACTCATCATCATTACCGGTATCATCATCATCATCATCATTTTCGTCGTCGTCACCATTACCACCACCACCACCATCATCACGATCATCATCATTCCGCCGATTTTTTCCTTGACATAAATGGAGTTGGTAGTATCCAGAACCAGCAACAGGGACGCATAGAACTAGGAGAGCTATCATCATTTATCAACAGTCTCCATTAACCTCATCAGTTCGAGGGCGCAGTTTGTGTTATATTCTGTCCAGCCCCGGACGATTAAAATGAGATTAAGAGACACACCTGGACGGGGAGTTAAAAGAGTCATTCGGTCATCCACCCATCTCTCCAATATACATCTATTCATCTATGCGTCTCTCCATCCCTCCATCCCTCCATTTCTTCATCCTTCCTTCCATCCACCCATCTCTCCATCCTTCCTTCCATCCACACATTTCTCCATCCTTCCTTTCATCCACCCATTTCTTCATCCGTCCTTCCATCCATCCATTTGTCTCTCCATCCTTCCAGACATCCACTCCTCCTTCGATCCATCTCTCCATCCTTCCATCCATCATTTCATCCATCCATCCTTCCACCCAGACATCCAGACATTCGTACACATCCCACTCAGACCCTCCTCCCATAATACTATTTTATTAAAGCTACGTCCACTGGATTTAATTGACTCATAAAATAACTCACAGATCTCAGTAGGTTTTCTAGACAGATAGATAGACAGATAGATAAATAGACGGGAGATATATTCACAGCTAAACTTAAGGCTTCCGAAGATTAAGAGGATGGTTAGAGGGATGGTAGCATAATGAAAGTTGTGATGATAGCAACGATTTATATGGTGAAGTTGTGATTTTTGGTGATACGCTTAATTAGCCTATACTTGTCCATTTTGTGTGCTTTAATACCTGAGATGTAAACAATCCTACCTTGGTTCTCCCTCCTGTTGGACCTTCATACTTAATTCAGTGTTTCTACCCAAGGCTGTCTGCTAGTGAATATTAATGGAGAGAGAGAGAGAGAGAGAGAGAGAGAGAGAGAGAGAGAGAGAGAGAGAGAGAGAGTGTGTGTGTGTGTGTGTGTGTGTGTGTGTGTGTGTGTGTGTGTGTGTGTGTGTGTGTGTGTGCGTGTGTGTGTGTGTGTGTGTGTGTGTGTGTGTGCGTGTGTGTGTGAATTTATGTTTATTAGTAGAGTTTCATTTTTGAGTGTATGTGTTCTTGATTTATGAAGGCATTAGTGTGTGTGTGTGTGTGTGCCCAAGTGATTGTCGGATTGTATTTGCGAATGCCAGTGTGTGTGTGTGTGTGTGTGTGTGTGTGTGTGTGTGTGTGTGTGTGTGTGTGAAAAGGCTTATCGACTAGCTGTGTGTACATATGCATAGAATGGAATGCAGCTGCACATACATGAATAAACATTTTACTGTGGATAGAAGTGCGTGACCTGGACCATATATAAAAATTTGCGCGCGCGCGCGCGCGCGTGCGTGCGTGTGTGTGTGTGTGTGTGTGTGTGTGTGTGTGTGTGTGTGTGTGTGTGTGTGTGTGTGTGTGTGTGTGTGTGTGTGAGCTCAGAGTTCAGTTAAATCACTTGTCTCCTTTCTTGAGTGCAAATTAAACCTTGGTACCGTCTCTTAACAGGGTACTCATCTCATATGTAATACACTAAACTATATTAGTTTTCTCCTGTTTGATTACATACTCTTGACTCCTTAACCCATGGGAAAGGCTCAGAGTCCGTGCACGAATTCTCTTTGATCTTACTTGCACAACAGTCATTTCTCTTACCCTTGCTTTCTTTTACATACCAAAACACAGGGTGACCAGAACTGAAACTGTAACTTATTGGCTATTTTGAGACGCAACACTGTATGCCCAATGTCAGTAATTGTATACTGATTTCTGTTATATTTCTGAACAAAGCAAAAGACTGCTATTAGACCGAGTCCCAAATTATACAGAATTACATGACGTGCGGAAAAAGAAAACATGGGGATACAATGCTCAGGTTAAGTTTTATAGCGCCTGCAATTTATTGATAAATATTTTTTAATGGTTATATGTTGTGTGATTTAAACCTATTAATACAATGACGTTCTATTGCAATTAATTTTTGCTACTTCTAGAAAATTTTGTTAAGGGTATGAAAGCTTACTTGCAGAGAGCGAGTTAATGAAGGCTATATCTAATTCCAGGTGCAAAAAGCTGAGTAACCCGGTGTGGACATTGTCAGAACACACACACACACACACACACACACACACACACACACATAAAGACATCGTGAGCATAAATGGTTAAATAATTACAGTATGTACCGGTATTGTTCTAGTGAGGGAGGCAAGAGAAATTAAGCATAAACGATATTCTGAAATACCTATATCTGTAATACGCTGATTTAAGGCAAGAAAATCTGTAGCCCCTCAAGTTCGAAAATTCTAACGCGAACAGAATAAGATTATCTGTTAACAGTAAGAATATAGTGGAAAAAGACGACTTATTGCTGCAAAAGGCTAAGTAACACGTAGCTTTAACCAGCAACAGGTCAGCCGCGTTGTTGCCTTCATGGCGTGGGAAATGATGGAGTGATAGCAACGCCTGGCTGTCAGTCTGGCTACATTATTGATGCAAAGTGGCAGGTCTTGTTTTTTTTTATGTAGTTCTAGGCACACACACACACACACACACACACACACACACACACACACACACACACACACACACACACAGATTGCTTGCCGTTGTTGAGATGCTTTTAGCAAAGTGCATGAGATAGAGGGATTAGTTGGTGATGTACTTGAAAAAGGGGGATGTATGATGGGGGAAGGGCAGATTGATGGTGAACAGGATGACATAGAGGTGGATTGTTTGATGCCACCCCTTCCGGGATTAAGGTGCTTGGCAATAGACAGATAGATAGATAGACAAATAGGTAAACAGACAAACAGGCATACAGACGGATAGGTAGATAGATAGATGGATAGTTAGATAGACAGACAGACAGGTAAGTAGATAGACTGATAGAATGATAGATAGAGACACAAAAAAAATAGAGGAGACAGCAAGAGATGCACCCATTCTCCGTAATGACTGTGTATTAGGTAAGTCAGCATGTGGTTGACCGTTTTGCTATGAAAGGTTTCCCTGAAGTTACCTGAACGTGTGTGTGTGTGTGTGTGTGTGTGTGTGTGTGTGTGTGTGTGTGTGTGTGTGTGTGTGTGTGTGTGTGTGTGTGATGAGGGCTTGATGTCTCTATAATGAGATAGCTTGATATGCGTGCCTGTGCCTGTGCGAATATACGTGCCTGTGCCTGTGCGAATATGTGTGTGTGTGTGTGTGTGTGTGTGTGTGTGTGTGTGTGTGTGTGTGTGTGTGTCAGTATGCTAACTTGGCTCTGTGTCGACAATGCTGTTAGGTTCATGCATATTTATCCTGAGCAAATGGCAGTGGAGAGATGAATTTCACTCACATAATCACGCATTCACTCACTCACACGCTCGCTCACTAACATAATCCCGCACTCACTCACATAACCACGCACTTACTAACACGATCGCGCACTCACTCAGTCACATAATCACGCTCTTAATCACACAATCACACACTCTCACACACATAGTCACGCGTTCAGTCACACAATCACGCACTCACATACCACATTAACCTCAACTTTTTCCCTCCATTTTAAACCCTAGCGTGTAAATATGCCAGTAATATTATTTCTGTATGGATATTTACTCTTTCCTTCACCCATTTTCACTATATTTTTTTCTCTACATTTTAATGAAGGCAGTTCTGCATTTGCGTTTTTTTTTTTCTGAATATTTTATGCAAATAGCTCAATTCCGGAAAATGACAAATTATTTCTATATTTTTGGTGCCATCTGACGATTTGACGCAGCATAGTGGATTCCCAATTCAGAAGACGAAAAGGACAAAACTAATACCTACTGTTTCTTTAGCACAGCATTTTTAGTATGTAACAGCTTCCTAGCATAACAGATCGTTCTTACTGCAATTTCCAGGCACAGCATCCCTCAGTTATAACATTTCTCCTGTACAGTATTTGTCATTTACAACATTTCCTCAGTAGAGTATTTCCAGTTTAATCTTTCCCCATGTCATCGCTCCCCAGGCACAGCATTTCCTATCTGTAACCACAACACAGCATTTCCGCAGCCCTTTCCCGAGAGAGCAGCCGAATTCGAGAGTTGAGCCGATTATGACAACATTGGAGCCGTATTTTCCCGTCGGCATTGGAGTCTTCGTAACACTTTATATTTGGTGATTTATTCTGAATGATGGACCTCAATACTTTCGTGTGTCGTTGTTTTATGCTAGTGATATCGACCTTGCTTACATCAGTTACATATAAGAGAGTACTGAGGCGTCGTAAAAAAAATAAATGGCTAAGGAAGATGGGCTTAGGTCTTTGTACAGGTAGTTCTTTCAAATTTTTTAGCTTCACCTCCAAACTCTGACTTTTTGTGTCCCTCCAGGATTCCGGGGGCTTAAACGGTGAGTGAATGAGTGTGTGACCCATTTCTTTGGCCATACTGTTGATGGCTTATCCAACTATCATATCCTTTCCTTTTCATGGCTTTCCATATCCTACCTCACCCTACCTGCAGGTGGGAAAAAGAAGTGAGATGATGCTGATGCTGATGCTGATGATGATGATGATAATGATGATGATGATGATGGTGATGATTATATTGCTACCCCAGATGACTATTTGTAACCTGGGGGGTTTCTCTCGTGGTCAGGGAGTTACAAACACTCCATTAGGCTATATTCCTTTCATTTTCACTTGGCCCAGATTTTCGTTCTGTTAAAGCCAGTTTCACGTAGTTCAGTGGCAAGTAAGGATAATACTACTGCATTACGTCCTTCCCATAGCACCTCTTCGTGACTAGCATATTCTTGCGTTGATCTGCAGCATTCGAGACAGAGAAATGGCAATTATAGGCCAAGTTAGAGTAAAAGAGTAGTGATAAGAATTAACTGAATCTATAATTACCTGTCACATTTAACAGGTTCAGGGCAACTATGACTCGCTTATTGCCGGCAGATAGCAAGAATGAGATAAAAAATGTTACTATATTTGAAATGTCAATAGTTGGGCAATAAAGCCTGACCATCAGTGCACCGGCCTGATATATTTAACCTCTGATCTCTTGCCTTGTATTCCTGATTCCCTCCCCCCTTCTCTCTCTCTCTCTCTCTCTCTCTCTCTCTCTGATTTACACTGGCTGGCATTGGGTTAATCAATACCGGTCATAAATTCCAGAACCTGACCGACCCTCTCCTAGGCTCACACCGCGCCTCGCTCATTCCATTTTTACCACCCGATGTTCTAAGGTTTCAATGAGGACTAGCTAAACCACAGCCAGGGGTTTGAGCGAGGACCGGTTGAACCCCACAGATTAGGGTTCATTGAAGACCGCTTGAACTACACTGCATAGGGTTTCAGTGAAGGCCTGTTGAACCAACGCTCCTGGGTTTCTAACTCAGCCTTCAAGGGAGGGTTGAACTCCAGGGCCTAGGGTTTCAGCACAGCCAGGTATAGGCTAGTCGCATGCCTGATAACTTCGCGGATCTCATAACGCCTCTTCCTAAGAGATTTATTTTGCTTAACACACATTAATATACTCTAGAATAGTTGCAGATTCAGTTGATATTATCCTTAACAGTAAGATTCAAAATGATGCTCAGTTGCCAATAAAGTCATCTGTTGATATAGATGTTTGTCAAGCGAGGTCCAAAGATTAATCGGGATCGTTTCTTGACTCGCAGACTTCGGTATTTTTTCCAATGGCAAATGGCATCATCTGGTGGTAACCAGACTAGATGAAATGTATTGCCAGGCGAAGTATAATGCTAAAAAAAAGATAGTTATCAAACAAGAGAATTCTGAGGCGTTATAACGGAATAAATTGCCTCGGCAAAAGTTCCCCTGAGCCAATAACATTACGACTCCCATCCCTCAGCAACTCCCAGCTCCTAAGTCGACCCATATTCCCCCACTCATTAGGCAGTCGGCAATATGCGACCCATTGTCAGAGGGATTATCGCGATTCCTTCACTTCCCGGGTCCCTGCGCGTGGAATTGTGGCCGCAGTCGTTTTGGCTAAAGTTGGGATATATTGCGCTAACCTTTGTGTCCAGGCAATTTTGGCGCGCTGTGTTGCCGGGAGGCTTAACCCGACGGCTGGCTTCCCGGTAAAAATACTGGGATCCGCTTACAGCCTCGTCCCTTCCTGGATTTTCTTTTTCCCCGCGTGCTCTTTACCTTTCAGTTCTTTGCAGTCTTACGCCCTTAAAAATGTGAGATCTTAGAAATAATCGTGTGCTTTTTCCTCCTGGGAAATAATTGGAGTGAGGATATAAATCTAAGCTGTTTATTTTTCCTTTTGAGAGAGCTCTTTTTTCTTTGATAGATTAAACTCTTCACTAAGCTGACGTTCATTATGTATTATTCAGGCTAAGCTAGACGTTTTTATTTAACTTTGGGGAGATCTTCTGTAGTTCAACGAGACAGGATACACGCAATAAAAATAGCTTAAACATACTGTAATTACTACGAAAAAGTCATCCTTTTGGAGAAGTAAAGCAAATACAGACTTTCGTAAACACATTCACAGCTTTAACTCTCGGAAATCACCTTAATATTTTCAATCTCACGAGCCTTTAACACCACCAGCGTGAAAACATTTTATTTTCTTGTTTATTTTGACTACTATCAAGAGATTTAATTCAGCTCAGGAGGAAAGTTTTACAGTGTGTTAAATATTGAAACCATTAAAGTTATAGTAAGATAACGTCTTTTATAATTTTAGTCTGTTGAAACTTAGTCGATCTCTCTCTCTCTCTGGTACTGTGTGACCCTGTGTACTGAGCAGGTTACAGTACAACATTAAGTAGTTTTTCTCCCTTATTTTCACGTCGACCCAGTGCTTGTCCGAGTAGACACATCCCAGCAACAAGCACTCAGAGCCTGACTTAACTCTAACTTCCCTCTAACTAAACTCTCTCATCAAACTTAGCTCCTCAGCGCCCCAAACTTAGTGTCTGGAGGGTTTTCACTTAAGCTTCTGCCCAGAGTTCCTGCCAAATGTATGTCCCAAATTCAGTTTCCATGTGCAGCGTTTGGGGAGTGAGAATGAATGGTTTATGAGGATGATTATTTGATGAGAATACCGCCAGTTCATAATATGGAAAATAGATGAGGATATGACTTGTGTTTTTGCATGCCTTTCGTTTATATATACAGTGTGCCTCAAATCCAGTTTCTATGCTGGGCGGCTGGGGAGTGTGGATGACGTCTGTGCTGGAAGATTTGTTTTGCTCGACCTCGTCTTTTATATATAGGAGAAGCAAAGGAATGGAAGAGAGTGTGAAGATGGTAAGAATAGGGGATAAATAATGAAGTAGGAAGAAGAAGAAGGAGAAGAGAACGAGGAGAAGGAGGAGGAGCAGGATAAACGAGAAGATAAAAGAGAAGAAGAAGAAATAGAAATGGGTGGAGTGACATTAAAAAGAGTGAGGTAAAGACATATTATGGTAAACTACGAGGGAAAGACGTCAGAGAAGAGTACGGTTAAAACAACGAATGTAAACGACAAAGAGAACCGTAATAGTAACATCAATAATACATTAGGTAAGAAATGAAGGAGAAAATTAATTGTGAGATTGACGTCAGAGGAGTGTAAGGAAAATTTGTTTGAAGTAAGAAATGAGACTATGAAAGACGTCAGTAGCATGTAAAACAGAGAGAGAGAGAGAGAGAGAGAGAGAGAGAGAGCATGGCATTTAAAGTTCAAGTCAGTAAGTCAGTAAAGAAAGAAGATGGGCAGAACAACACTGATGCACAACTAAATAAGGCAGATGGAAAGAAAAAAGGAAGGAGGTAAGGAAGAAAATAAAGGGAAGGCATTGTTAAAGTGTAAAGTAAAAAAAAAAAAATCCTGATAAAGAATTAAAGAGATGAGCTTGATTATGCAAACTTAAAATTCAGTTCCCAGGTTAAACTGGAGGAGAGACCTCAAGATAATATTATAATGGGATGGGAATGGGATTTGAAAAAGAGTATCATGCACGAGTCATAAAGATAATGAAAAGTGAAGTACTAGAAGAGGTTTAAGGGTAATATAATTTGATATGAGTTGAATATGTAGATGGCTTTGTTGTAGTGGTTTTTGAACTATAGAAAGGTAAACATGAAAAGGGACTGAAAGGTAATGCAGTTGATAGCTTAACTGATTATGACAGCTTATCAACACAGGTCACTGCCCCAAGCAAGATGAAGGAGAAATTGGAGAAGGAGAAGAAGAAGAAGAAGAAGAAGGAAAAAGGGATAAAGATAAGACGGAGAGGAAGATGATGAAAGGAAGACGGTCAGAGAGAAAAGAAAAAGGAAGAGAAAAAAGACGAAAGTGAGACGCTAAGACACAGACAGAATACTGAGTAAGAAATTTGGCTTCTTTCCCTCAGGGGTTGTCGACCCATCAAAGCAAAGACTTGGATGAAGGCACAGACGGGCAATGGGGTAAAGAAATGCAGCCCTAATGGGGTAAAGAAATGGAAGTCTTGATGAGGTAAAGAAATGCACGTCTTAATGTGGCAAAGAATCTCAAGCGTGTAATGTAATCTTGGCAGTCCGCTCAAAGGTGATTTCTGGGCTCTTCTTTCTCTGTATTTCTCGAGTCATTTAGAAGCTACGTGGTATATTTTCTTCAGTAGCTTATTATTTGTGTCTGGTTCGTCAACCCTTCGCAGCGATGATGATGGTGATGACGGTGGTGGTGGTGGTGGTGGTGTGTGTGTGTGTGTGTGTGTGTGTGTGTGTGTGTGTGTGTGTGTGTGTGTGTGTGTGTGTGTGTGTGTGTGTGTGTGTGTGTGTTATACCAGGTTATGCAACATGCGATTATTCAGTGTTCAAAGGATTAAAATTACAAGGAACATGCAGGAGAATACGAAGCTAAACCTTGACTCCTGGTGATGTTACTCTCACAGCCCCCTTTTCTCGACCTCTGAAAGGCTTCTCGTACTGAACTGATTAATTAAGGCTATATCCAACCCCTCATTATTGTCATAATGCTTTTCTGATAAGTAATATGGTTTGGATGTAAGTTATGTAAGTCATGTGAGTTCTGTTATAGTTATTGTGTAATGCAAATATTAGCCATCTTTCCATTGTTGCTTCAGTTAAGTATTATACTGCAATGTATTTATTATATTTTACGATATTTCTCAGCTTAGACAAGTGTTCGTTCCTTGTGTCAACCACCTTTCTTCACATCGACCGCCTGCCTGTCTATTTACCATTTCTGTATTTCTGTCTGTCTTTCTGCCTACCCGTCTATCTATCTATTTATCTATCTATCTCGTGTGTCCTTTCCCTTGTATCAACCATCTATACAATCTACGAGACCAAAATTTTAGTGTCTCGCTTCCGGGGTTCATTTTGGCGAATATAAGAATCCTAAGATATTGCCAGTAACCACGAGCCAATTTTCTTTCACCCTCTCCAGTTTTCTCCCCTCTCCTTCTTCCCATTCCCCCTTCCTCCTCCCCCTCCCCCTCCCTCTTTTTCTTGTCTATCACCTTCGAGTTCTCCCCGTCTTTCTTCCTCTTCCTTCCATTCCTTCTCCCTCACCCTCGATCGTCCTTTCTCTCCTTCCTATATACCTGCACTCCTCTCACTCTTACCTTCCCCATTCCCCCTTCCCTACTCTCCCCCTCTTTATCCTAGCCCTAGCTCTGCCTCCCTCCCTTCTCCCCACCCCTTCTCCGTCATCCCCCATTTCCTTCACCTCCCCTTTCCCCTCGTCCCCTTTCGCTTCTCCCCTAACCCTTTCACTACCATGACCCTCCCCCACTCTCTCCTCGTCAAAGCCCCACTTCCCCTTCCCATCCACTTTTCCTCTTCCTTCTTCCTCCTCCTCTCCTTCCCCCCCCCCCAGCTAGGAAGTAAGAGTACAGTATTTACCTCTTAACTTTGATGACGTCTTTGTATTTAATTCTAGCTTTCGGCCAGCAATGATATTCAGCTAATTTGAGACTTGAGACCTGTTGAAGGAGAACGATGTCCATTAAGGTAATTGAAATAAAGACCTGGAACACACACACACACACACACACACACACACACACACACACACACACACACACACACACACACTGGCAATATCAACCCGTTCTATACATGGGATCTCCTGAGCTGAATAAAACGCCAGGCAAATGGACGATTAAAAATGAAAATGTTATCAAGGGATTTGCCTGTAACTTCTTCACCATGAGATGTCTTCCATGAGCTGACTGAAATCAAATGGCGGTATGAGAAAATATATATAAGTAAATAAATAAATAAATTGAGACATCCTGGCATTAAACAGAGTGAAGGCTCCATCTTGAGAAATATAAAGGTTCTGAGGTACAATTGGTAATCCTTCACCTCTCTCTCTCTCTCTCTCTCTCTCCACCCCTCAGCTTGAAAAGTGTCGGACTCAGTGACCTGATACTGCATAGTTCTTTCTCCTTTATATAGCAGAGGAAATCATCATCATCATCATCATCATCATCAAATACAGGAGCTTTTATTTGTTACGAAGAGAGTACGGTAATATTTTAATAGCATCATCATCATCATCATCAGTAGCATAATGTAAGCGACGATGATATTGATAATGATAATAATTCATCATAGTATTCTATTTATCGTCTGTTATCGAGGCTGGTGTTGAATGATGATGATTATAATGACAACTGAATATATTTCATCCTTCAGCACTGATCAAGGCGACTGTGTCCAATAATAATAATTGTAATAAAATAATAGACACGATACTGCAGTTGATAATAGCAATGATAATTCACCACACCATAAATTTTGTCACTGATGAGGGTTGCTACGTTTACAGTCATTTACACTTTTTACTTTCGTCAGACTCGGCCTTTACTACCCCGTTCCCCATCTGTCACGACCCGCACGGAAAAAGATTAAGCTTGACATTATTAATACCCGTGTGCCGGGAATCGATGGTGATGAATGGAGGGCGGCGGAATGTAAAGTGCGTGTGTCGAAAATGAGTGGATTAAAACTTGGTTGAGTTGACCCTTTTCTGGAAATACGAGTAGAAAACGAGGCACTTACAATTACCTCCGTCAAGAAAGTTACAGGAGGATACTTTCACCCATGTTTGTCTATCATTCTGTTTCTGGACAACATATCTCAAAGCCTTTTCATCAGATATCAATAATATCTTGTTGACAGGTGGGTAGTGGATCAAGCAGGAGCTGATAAGAGTTTGAGACGGGTACGGATCCGGATGCTGCAGGAATAAATAATAAATTTCACTGGTGTCGGCGGAAGCATGCGATTTCCGAGATACTGTAACATGGTAGACGAAGACCGTAGAATTAATTGATTATGCGAGACCCAATGTATTCTTCTGTTCTAAAGAGGAATGACAGCAGTAAATCTTAAGTTTAATTGACGTTGGAAGAGGTACTGATCTCTGAGTGCCTTCAAATATAACAATAGTCCGTCTGCTTGGCTGTCTGTTCGTCCTTCTGTCCGTCTGTCTGGTCATCCGTCAGGCTTCTCTGTCTGTGTCTGGTCCTTGAATTAAGACACGTAGTACAGAACATCAAATATCTTCGTCCCGTGTGTCAGAATGTAAAGGACCGAGAGAGTAATGATCTTTTAATGTTAGTCTTACACAAATATTTTTTCAGGGCATGTCGAAATGAACGAGTCTTGATTCTCTCTCTCTCTCTCTCTCTCTCTCTCTACGTGTTTATCTACTTATATATGTACCAAAGCTAGAATGTCTAGAAGAAGCGAGGGATATTAAATGTGTGTGTGTGTGTGTGTGTGTGTGTGTGTGTGTGTGTGTGTGTGTGTGTGTGTGTGTGTATCCCTCCCCTTGAGTGGATTAAAGGTTAGCTGAGGTGACCCCTGCCTCGAAACTTGGAGAAAATGGCACACAGGCATTACATATATATTTTTTTGCCTGAATGTCTATCTATCTATGTATCTATCTGTCAGTGACTCTATGTCTGTGTCTGTCTGTGCTCCCATCTATCCATCTGTCAACTAATCTATTTTTTCTTTCTATCTATCTATCCATCCGTCTGTCTGTCCTCCCATCTATCCATCCGTCAGCTTACCTGTGTATCTATTTAAACTTATATCTATTTATCTACCTATCTATCTATCTACCTATTGCCACTAGAAGTACTCCCAGAAATCATCCTTTTGCTCTAAAAATTAATTACATGACTCGTATCGGGAAAATAAGTAAGTAAATTAATAAATCCTTACCTGTAAATATACTGCATTACATTACAGTATATACGTTCCAATGTAATAACCCTGCCACCTTTAGCTCGAAAATATCTCCTGAAAATGTTTCAGGAAATTCGCTCTGAATATTACAAAACCAGCAGAAACTAGAGAACACACACACACACACACACACACACACACACACACACACACACACACACACACACACACACACACACACACACACACACACACACATCCTACGTACCCAGTCATTCGTAAGATAATTAAAACAACTTAAAAGACGACAATGACCAAACTGTTTAAACGAAAAAATGAAAAAAATAAAAACATTCCATCAGTAAAAAAAAGACTATATTTTATCGTCCAAGGGGTGGGTTTAGAAAAGTAATTACAGCTGCCTTGATTTTAACGCCTAGAAATTGGAAAATAATTGGAGTCAGGAACCTGTATGATTTTGCAATGGCCAGAGGGCATGTGTGTTAATGGAAAAATCTTGTGTGTGTGTGTGTGTGTGTGTGTGTGTGTGTGTGTGTGTGTGTGTGTGTGTGTGTGTGTGTGTGTGTGTGTGTGTGTGTGTGTGTGTGTGTGTGTGTGTGTGTGTGTGTGTGTAGCTGGGTTATTGACTCCCGTAGCAACAGCGTCACATTCTCACACACACACAATTTCATACGTGTGTGTGTGTGTGTGTGTGTGTGTGTGTGTATCTCCGTGTGAGTATGTGTATGTAAGTGTAGCCAGGCTGTTGACCCCCTCGTAGTGGCAGTATCACAATTTCACACTTCATTTACACCAAACTATATTAACACTCTCGCTCGAATTGACACATCTTATTAACATATTCAGACTAACGAAGATTCACAGAACTGAGAGAAATTTTAACTTCTAGAATAATAAAACGTATTCTGTATTTACCTTTTATATTCAGACGGTTTCATTCAGCTCAGGGGAGGGTTTTCAGACTGAGATCTTATACTTATCCTTGCAGCTCCCCGGGCATTCCTTTACTGTAATGAACTGGGTCGTCCCCTGATGTTCTCCATAATATCTCTTCATTCTCCCTCACTCCCACTATACTTATGTATATAGATCGACGCCTCCTTACCGCGAAATCCAATATCCGATACTCCTTATACTTTATATTGTACTCATCCTTTCACCTCCATCGAATATTCCTTTATTAAAAGAGTGCTTCCTTGCCCGACATTCTTCATGATAGCTCATCGCTCACCCTCAGTGCTGGAATGGGACGCCTTCACGTTGTGGCACCCATATAACTGGTGGCTCTACTGTCCGGTAACAAAAATGTCTCTTAGTCCCCTCCCCCTCACTCGAAAGGAAGATGGTGACCTGCAGGAGATAGGCAGCTTAGGCCTGCACTCCACTGGGTTCACGTCCGATATATAGGTCGAAGTCTGTTTATCGAGATATGCAGTTATCTAATGCTCCTTATGCTGTACCTTTGGATTGTAGCATTTTTTCATTAGCGATTTATTCTGTACATTACACAATATTAGACGCTTGTGTGATGCTCATACACACTAGGCCGAGAGTAAAGCATTATAAATAGCATACAAGAGAATGTTAAAGTGTAAATTAATAGGCCTGTGCAAGACAAATCGCTTAGGAAGAAGTGCTACCCGTGACTACCACAGTTTTTCCATACTATGCAAAATTATCTTGTGCTGGCCTCACTAAAAGAAATAATATGCGTCCCTACAATACGAAAGAGTAAAGAGGTATTGTAGTAAAGGATTTATTGTAGTAAAGAGTTAAGGGGTACTGTAATAAAGGTTTAGGGGATACTGTAGTAAAGAATTATGTGGGTCTTGTAGTAAAGAGTTATAGGTACTGTAGTAAAGAGTAGGGATATTGTAGGAAAGGTAAGAGCGGTATTGTAGTAAAGGGTTAAAAGGACATTGCAATGACGGGTTAGAAAACATTGTGGTAAAGTGTTAAAGAATACTTCAGTAAAGGTTAAGGGTACTGCAGTAAAGGATTATGAGGCACTGTAGTAAAGGAAAGGGTGGTACTGTAGCAAAGAGGTCAACCTGATTTCGCCTGACGTGCCATCAATTCAGGTGACCCCAACTAGCAACGAGGCCATTGAACGAGGGCACAATAAATGTTTTTCAATGTCCCCCTCAGCACACACTCTTTTTCGCTCTCTCTTCTGTGCCCGGTAAAATTATTGTGCCTTTCCTCCCACGTTTTTTTCCTTTTTGCTCTTTTCTTTGTGCCTTTCGGGGGCTTGAATGACGAGGGAATGGATGTGTGGCCCATTTTCTGCAGGTGCTGTAATTATTCAAGTGTTTTGCTCTTTTTCTTTTTCTTCTGTGTGTGTGTGTGTGTGTGTGTGTGTGTGTGTGTGTGTGTGAGTGAGAGAGAGAGAGAGAGAGAGAGAGAGAGAGAGAGAGATTCAGAATGCGAGAGAGGAAGCAGGAAGAATCAGAAAATGTATATAAAAGTCTGTCTTCTATCTTCGCTTTTTATGCAGAAAGAAATCAAGCACTGAAAAGCTGCTCAAAAATTATCCCTTCCCCTCCACCGAAAAAAAAAAAAAGACTGGAAAAAAAAAAGAGAGAAAATGAGAAAAATAAAGAGAGAGAGAGCCAGAATCAAGACTCGTTCATTTCGACATGCCCTGAAATGTTTGTGTAAGGCCAACAAAAAGAGATCATTACACTCCCTGTCCTTTACATTCTGAAACAAGGGGACGAAGATATTTAACATTCTGCCCAGCCTGCCTTAATTACGAAACTAGGCACACATACATATCCGTCAAAGTATACACACACACACACACACACACACACACACACACACACACACACACACACACACACACACACACACACACACAATTTTTCAAGCCCCTCTCTCATCTAATGTGCGAACTGAAAGACCCGCTAATATAACACATGTAAGAGAGAATTTATACAAGCCTGTCATCATCTGTCAAATCTGGGGAGCGCTTTCTTGCCACTTACTTTATCGGAGAGAGAGAGAGAGAGAGAGAGAGAGAGAGAGAGAGGGAGGGAGAGAGAGAGAGGACAGAAAAGTGCCGATCCAACCTACATATCTGCCTCCTGAAAAATAATCATGCATAATTAATTCCCTTAAAAATGAAAAGGACCCAAACTTTCCAACCCAGCCACCTCAGCAGTTTCCCCTTTTTTATTCTTTCTCCTCTGATTTTAGTCCCTGGTTTTTCCGCCATAATCTTTTCTTTCTTTCTTTATTCTACCTGCTTCTTTCTTGTCTCATTTACTCCCTCTTCCTCTGCTCCTTCATCTTCTTCTGTTCCTTTCCCCTCTTTACTGAATATACTCTCTTCTTTTTCTTTCATCATTTATCTCCTCATCTTCTCCTCCATTTTTTTTATTTTACTCCTTTCCTTCCTTCATTCTTTCCTTCTCTCTTTCACCGCCTCCCTCCTCCTTTTCCATAATCTTACATTCTCTGCTTCCCTTCTTCTTTCTCTCTTCCTCTCGCCTTCCTTTGTCTGTATCATTCTTTCCATTCCCATTTTTTTAATTACGCCTCTCTGATCCAACGCATTTTCTTTTTTTCCTCCTCTCTGAAGTCTTAGCGTAAAGCACTTCATTAACTACGGGTTTACGTGTAGGCCGACTAAAGAAGAGGGACTCACAGGAATTTTTAGAGGCCGAGGAGAGGAAAATGAGGGACGCGCTTTTCAGATTTTATTCACTTATGGGTCTTTTTCGATTTTTTGCTCTGTTTGCGTGTATGATTTTTGGAAAGGAGGAGAATGAGAGACCCGCTTTTCAACTTTTTTCTGACGGATATTTTTTTGGCATTTTTTTCGTTTTGCATCCTTTTTTTGACAGTAGGAGAATGGCAGGTGAATTTTTCACATTTTTTGGACATGGATCTTTTCGATTTTTCATTTTGCCTGCATGCATGTTTTTGAAAAGGAGGAAAATGCAAGGCAGTTTTTTCTTCTTTTTTTTTTTATATCTGTACGTAATTTTTTCAACTTTTCATTTTGCCCGGGTAATACTGATTTTCACGGAGGAAGATGAGAGGCTGTTTTTTCAGTTTTCTTTTTTATTTTCATATGTATTTTTTAATTTTCCTTGTCAGTACCTTCGTTTTAAGGAAGGTGAATGAGATGCGAGATTGTTTTTTTTTTTTTTTCCTAGTACGTAAATATTCTGGAAAGCAAGGAGACTGAGAGATGTTTCTTTCTGAAGTAATTTTTTGTTCCCATATATTTCTGATGGCAAGAAATGAAAGACGGGCTTCTCAAATTTTTGTGCATATCTTTTCCAACTTCTCCGTTTGTTGACTTGCATTTTTAGAGGACAAGAAAATGAGAAAGTTTTTTTTTCTTTATACTTCTTATCAGTATGTATATCGTGTGTGTGTGTGTGTGTGTGTGTGTGTGTGTGTGTGTGTGTGTGTGTGTGTCACCAAAGAAGCGAGCTCTATGGTTTTCCTTCACTTAGTACAGGGTTCTCTTGGCAAATCTGTTTTACTTTCTTCATGTACCTTACTGCCGCAATAAAAATTTTTCTCTGTAATAAACTGTGGTCTACCGTCAAAAAGGCAACTGATTACGAGGGATTTTCTCACCGCTTCCTCGCTTAACTTTTCTCCTTAGACTTTTTTTCTTCCTCCCCTTTCCTCTCTTACTTGAGCTTCGTACTTCTTAACCCTTGATTTTCTTCCCTGGTGTCGTTGTCTCCCTTATTTTCTCCTTACGAGTATTTCCCTGAGTTTCGATGTCATCCTTACCCATCCTTTATTTCCCTGAATTCTGTTGCCCTTCTTTATTCTTCCTTGAGTTTCATTGCCTTCCTTACTCATTCCTCTCTTTCTTGAGTTTCATTGCCTTCCTTACTCATTCCTCATTTCCTTGAGTTTTGTTATCTTTTTTATTTTTCGTTGTTTTCCTTACTATTTACGTATTTCCTTGAGTTTCCCTATCTACTTTACTATCAATATTTCCCTGTTACACACTTTATTTTCGGCATTTTTCTCGATACTCTTTCTTTTATTTCGTTGCCCTCCTTACTCTTTCCCTGACTTTCATTTCCCACTTTCCTTTTTCCTGGTTCCTCTATTCTGCTCTGCTCCCAGCCTCTCCCCTGGCCAGCCTCACTTCCACAGCTCCCTCGGGGCTGCCTGCTACTGCTTGCGGGATTACATTTGAATTCTGCCTCTCTCAGCGGGGGAAGGAGCACGTGAAGAGACCTATCCTTGGGGGCTGGAAGAGGACTAAAGCAGGATTTTCTTAACCTCAGAGATTTCCAGCACTGTTTCCTTGGCGATTTATTCTGCGGATTATACTCTAGTTTTATCTTTTCTATAGTGTAGAGATCCCAAGTGATATAAACACTTCTTTTTTTTATACATTTTTGTTATTACCTCACCTCATCCTTAGGCGGAGAAATATAAAAAGTAAGGAAGAAGTGAAATGTAAACTCTAACTCATTACGTAAAACAGTATAAAATAAATATATAGGTAAATAAATGATAAACTGGTAAGGAGAGCTAATCAGGGAGCCTTCAAAGACTACAAGAGTATGCCTCCCCCTCCTCCCCTTGCCCTTCCTTGCGATTAGCTTCCCCCCCTCCCCACCTCCCTTCCCTCCCGCTTCTACTCAGTCTCTCTCCTCACGCACCTCCTCCTTGGAGATTCTCTCTCAATCTTCACGTCCTTCATTCTGATGTCCTCACTCAGGTTTCCCCTCTCATTGCTGATTCGCTTAGAGACTGCTGATTCGTTTTAGAGACTGCTGATGTTATTTGTGGGGATCTGATTCTGTTTAAGTGACTTCTGATTCCACTTGATTGACTGCTGATTCTGTTTGGATGAGAGTTGATTCGCTTTATGCCAGTGTAACTTCTTTTGTGTGGGTGTTCCTGTGTGCTGATTCCTTTTAATTTGAGTTATGAGTGTCGAATGCTCTTATTTCTTTCGTGCGTGTGTGTGTTGATGCGTTTTTAGTGATTGTTGATATTACTTCTTGCTGAAACTGATTCTTTTTCTTTTCTTTTTGAGGGCTTTTTTAATAGTTTGTGTGCTGATCCTTTTTCTGCCTTTCGGGTAAAACTACTATTTCTATTTTATTTTTGTGTGTGTGTGTGTGAGAGGTCGTTCGTTTGATTGACTTCGGGTTTTCCTTTGTTTTTCATTTTTTTCATTTTTTTTTTTTTTTTTTTACTGTCAGACTGCGGACACACTTAGTATTTTTATCTTCTTTACCCGAGTGATTGTTATTGATGTCTTTTTAAAGTCTTGCTTACTGACTGTACAGTATTATTACTTTTACTGAGTTTTGATTCTCATTGCTTTCTGATGTTTATATCTTGTGGTTATACTCGGCTTTTGCTAATTCTTCCCCTCATATCCATCCTTCAACACTTCTTCACCTTCACCATCATCGTCGCCTTCATCAATCACACTCTCTTTTACCTTTTCGCAAGTTATTATAATACACCCTCGCACCTCCACCTTTAGCCAGGGTCTCATTTTACTTTCTCACATCACTCACTTGATTTATACGCCCATTTTTGCTCATATATTTCCCTCACGCTCATAGTTTACAGTCTTCTTTCTTAATCCCCTTCACCTTATTTCCATCGTTCACTCTTTTCCTTACTTATGTTTCAGTTATTCTCTTCCACTCAGCTCTTATTCATTATTGGCTATTCTTTCTAGTGTCCCTACTAACGTCTATTCTTTTTCGTGTTCCCCAACAAACTTCGTATTCACGCATGTCACTCTTTTCTTACACCCCCTCTTAATATTACCTCTGCACACTTTCTTCTCACACTAGTTTCTCACACTCGGTTCTCATACTCCATCGCACCTCTGACGTTCATCTTTGTCAGTTCTCCCTCACACATCTCTTTCATGCACTTCACTTCCATCGTTGTCACTCCACCTTCACGCTGTCTCTCATACTCCTTCACACTTTCTCCTACGCTCCCTCAAACTGCTTCTCACATTCCCACTTAGTCTTTCACACTCGCTCACACTTTTTCACAATCCCTCACAGTCTCTCACGTTCCACCACACCTCTCTTTATACTTCCCCCTCACGTTCCTTTCTCATAATCTCTCTTCACACTTTCTTCGCAAACTCCCCCTCACATATCATGTTCATCCTTCACACTTCTCCCACACACTCTTAGAGCCCTTTTTCCTCCCTCACACTGTCTCCCGTACTACCTCACACTATCTCAAACTGTACTTCACACTGTCTCTTACACTCCCTTACACTGTCTCTCATATTCTCTCACTCGCTCACACTCTCATACTGTCTCTCACACTCCCTCAAACTGTCTCTCACACTCCCTCAGACTGTCTGTCTTTCATACCCTCTCTCACACTCCCTCAAACTCTCACACACCATTACACTGTACCCCACACTCCCTCATACTGTCTCTCTCACTCCTTTCCACGTCTTTCATAATTTCTCACATTCCCTCATATTGTCCTCGCATCCCTTCACGCACACTGTCCTCGCACCCGTTCACACTTTCTCATCCAACCGCACTCATCCCTCACCTTCCATCCTTCACACGTCTCCCTCTCTCTCTCTCTCACAGCCCTCTCTTCCTCCTTCACACTATTTCCTTATGTGCCTCCCTCACGCAGACCAAGCATGCAATTTCTAAGAAGCTGGCCGGAAGAGATTGCATTTATACTCCAACACTTTTTATTTATGGAGAATTTTACTTTATTTTTTCGTAAAATTAAAGCCGCTCCAGCAAGGTTTTTCTTCTGTGATAGTAATAGTAGTTGTAACCCAAGTTCATTTGGATGTGAACCCAGTGCACTGCAGACTGAAATTATCCCTTGGCTACAGTCCACCATCCTCTTTTGGAGGAATAGGGAAGGAAGTGAGGGACGTTTGTATGACCAGACAGTGGACCTGCCGTGTTATATTGGTGTCACGACGGGAAGGTGTCCCTCTACAGTATCCATTAATGGTTTATTTTACAAATTTCCCCAAAACTGTATTCTGTCTTTTCCCACTTTTACATTTCCAACTGTGCACAAAAAGTTTGAAATTCTCCTCAAACTTCCTATATATGCGTATATCAACAACGTCTGGTAATACACCATAAAGTTCAAACATTATTATACAAGTGTACATTCATAAATATTTGCATTACGAAATAAAGCGAAGAGAAGCCGCACTTACGATGCATCCATATATCACCTGGGCAGTAATGCATTTATTTTATTCAACTATAATTTTTTTTATTGTGCACACGGAAAAGAAAAAAAGTCTCACAGAATGGGACCGATGGCATTCGTAATATTTCAGCCAACCCTCGCTGTAATACAAGGCCAACACGCATTCTTCGTCCGTGTACCACATTGGTTCTTACATAGTCCACGCGATTTTTTTTTTTTTTTTTTTTTACCGTATGTACAGTGTTGTATTACACTGGATACATTTAACAGTCGTCTACGGCCTGGACAAAAACTTCATTTCCTTCAGTAACTATGTATTTATTATTTTAGTTTAATCCTTTCTTTGATTATACTAAATATTGCAGTTCAAAATGCATTTAATTCGGGAGACACGTAGTAAGCAAATCTCTGTAACATCAGAATTTTAAACTGTAGATTTATAAGTTGGTGTGGCAAAGATGAAGCAGTGAATGTGTAACCAGTAAACAAAGGCATAAAGTGCAAAACTCTATGACCATTGTAATTCTATAGTTATGATGATTCATATCCCTACAGTTTACGGTACGTGGGGTGGGTGGGTTTCTGATGACATGGTGGTCCACTGTCTCATTAGGAATTTCTGTGATCCCTCATGTTTGTCTCCCCATATATCGTCCTACTATCGCCTGTGTAACGACTGTTTATCTATCGTTTGAGTATCTGCCGTCTGTATGTCTGTCTGTCTGTCTATCGTCCGTCTATCATCTGTACATCATCGAATCCCCAGACAAATGGACGGATTTTAGAGCTTACTGACATGCAAATGGAGTTGGTGGCCCAGAGCATCAGCTAAGAACGGGATTATTTCCACCCCTCCCCGTTCCCCCAATCTCCCACCCCCCACCCCGTCGATCGTCCTTCCCTTAACCTCCTCCTTCCCCTCACCTCATTCTCCTCCGCCCTCATCACCACACACCGTCCCCCATTCCCTTTCCATTTCCCTCCTCCCATTTCATCTCCTCGCCTCCCATTACCTCTTTATCCCCTCACTTTCTCGCTCCTCATCGTACCCCCCAGCCCTTAGTCTACCCTGCCCAAAAGAAATAAAAAGAAACATAACATTAATAAATGTAGGTTCCTATGACTCTCTTGTAAATAAAATCGCCTGAAATAGAATACCAGAGCAGCTCCGATCATGAGAGGATTAATTGTGACACTCTTATTCGCAGCAGAATATACAATAATCATTTGACGTCAGTTAGGATATGCTAGAGATGACGCGATCAAAGAGATGGCTGATAGCATGGCCTACATGAATATATCTGTACGTGGAGACATGTGACAAAAATAACATAAATGAAGAATAAAATACAAAACAGAAAAACTGGAATAATGTCTGTGGTCACCTCAGTGACGTGAAAGAATATTGGAAGAAAAATATCAAGCGTCAAGGTCGCAGGCCAAGGTAAGGCTCTCTGAATACAATATTGATACTGGAATATTTTTAGCCAGGCGGATTTTATCACTTCGCAGAGAATATATATATATTTATATATATATATATATATATATATATATATATATATATATATATATATATATATATATTTATATATATATATATATATATATATATAGTCATGCGCATAGTTTTAGGCATGTAGCAATATACTTGCAATATGTTTATACGTGTGTGCATTTATACATACTCATACACCGTGCACATGTATGTGTATGTACCTATGTTTTAAATAAAGTCTGGCACTAAAGTACATCCGCTATTACCACTATGTCTACTTTATACTTTGGAGATATTCGTTGCTTTCTTTCTCGGGAACATCGTACCAGCAGAGATAAGTGAGAATTAAAAAACCTGAAATATTAGGCGAACTCTCGTCCCCGAATATACCGGTACAGGGATTACTTTAAATTTACGTTGTCATCCCCCAAGCCTCATGAAATTCGGGAACACTGCTAACTAATGACGTGCACGCCTACTGCATCATTAACACTCACGCCCTCTGATTCACTCCAGGCTGAAGTTAAACATTAAACATCTGGCGTGATCAGAAATAGAAAGCTAGAGTTGGCGCGACCATGAGAGGGTTAAGGATACCGATATTATCATTTGGGTTCATATGACTCACTCAGATAAAAAAAAAATCAAATGGTGTCAACTAAAATAAATTACAAGAGAGTTTTCCCTTATGAAAGGGTTAATATCCAGGTAAATATGTGTATAGCCTATACATGTTTTGTGTGTGTATATATGGCCTTGTGGAGAGGGCAGTGGATGAGAGACTGACCAGGAGAATGTATGTGAATGAGGTGGAGTAGGAGGGAGAGAAGGAAACCGAGGATGAGAGTGAGGGATGGAGTGAAGAGGTATATGAATGAGGAGGAGTGCAGGTTGAAGCGAGGACAGCCAGCCAATTGAGAACAGGGAAACATGGGTGCGATTCGTTTGTGGCCACCCCATGCGGGATTAAGGCGTTTGTCAATAGATAGATAAATATAGATACAGACAAATAGACAGATAGATAGATAGAGTAGATAGATACGAGATGGTGTTTATTTATACCGTATCTAATAATATCCACTCTCACACCCATCCTCATGATATTCAGCCAGACTCCTATATAATAATCTGCACACCTACGAGCATCATTAAATGCAAATTGCCCGTGACCCTGAGCCTAATGATGTCTGACTCTGGCACAGGGAGGTGGCTTATACACTGGTAGCTGAGGCAGAATCAGTCGTAATTATATACCATTAGGCACCACTGATTACATATATACTAATTGGTTCCTTATTTTCTTTAACATAGACACTGGCAGCATAGGTAGACTTGAAGCCTTACGTATACAGGATTAACCAGCCATCATTATATACTGCTTTGTTCCTTATTTCATTCAATTTATACATGGATAATTTTGATACAGTCCAGCCTCTCCTATAGAGCATTAACCAGCAATGAATATATAGTATCTTGTCCTTTATAGAGCCAAGCTTATACAAGAATACTTTTGGCACAGTTCAGTCTTATATAGAGAATTAACCAGCCATAATTTGAGCTACTTGGTTATTTATTTACTACAATTTATAGATCCCAGGCATGTAAAGGAATTACTGACTACAACTGTACATGTAATCAGAATTTTAATCAGTAAATACTCCCGTGCTACAAAAATATTATTAAGAGTATTAGCAGTATCCATTCCGTTTGCTGCGACGAACTAAATTGCTAGATCAGATTGCTGCCGTGAATGTCAGTCAGGATTATAGAAAACAGATTGGAACTGCGTATGAGGGGGTAGTGTGTGTGTGTGTGTGTGTGTGTGTGTGTGTGTGTGTGTGTGTGTGTGTGTGTGTGTGTGTGTGTGTGTGTGTGTGTGTGTGTGTGTGTGTGTGAGAGAGAGAGAGAGAGAGAGAGAGAGAGAGAGAGATTAAAGTGTCGAGGGAATATAGGCCTCATCTTCATCATCTCGCCTTCCTTGTGTATTATGAGTAACAGCCTATAATTTTGAAGAGATTGAATTCCGGTTTATGGAGAGATAGAAAAATGGCAAAAAACAGGAACAAATGCAGTGGACTTTGATTATTGAGCAGTGGGTACGAGAAGAAGCAGAACTTTAATGCATCCATCATTATCATCATCATCATCATCATCATCATCATCATCATCATCATCATATTTTCCACTATTATCAATGGGGCTAGGAAAGCAAACATAAACAAGAACTACCATTTGCCTGTAGAGCAAAAATAGATCAAACTCCTTTCATTTACCATCAGGCTTTCAAAATCATAAAGAAGTCTTGGGAAATTAGAAATGAGATAAAAACAGGGCACTCATTAGGAACAGGTAAAAAGGAGGAAAATAATGTGGAGAAAGAAATGCAATGAATGACGAAATTAAGAGGGAAGGTGGGGGCGAAGACGAGGGAGCTTGTCTTGGGAAAAAATTAAAAGGGAAATTAACCCAAAATAGAAAAAAAGAGCTGATATAGAAAGAGAATAAACTAGGTGAGAAGAATCAGAAAGAAAATTAAAAGAGCAAACTGGGTCCTGACAAGAATTTGGAGGAAGATGCAGGAGGAAAGGATAAGGAAGTAAAACGGGACGAAGACAATCTACTTAAATACAAAAACGTTTGTATTACTTTATTCGTGCTATATCCAAACGAGTTTACTAAGCTTACGAGGCGGGCTTTTCAAAATCAAGGAGACCCCTGGTAGATATTTCCTACCTTAATCCCTTCATTACTAAAGGTCCTTCGTATGCTGAATAAAATCGTCTGGAGTATGCCCGATCATAATGATATGGACGTCAGTGATCGTGATGGTGGAACTAAGGATAAAGCATACTAGAAAATGCATCGGAAAAAGAAGGAAGAGTTAGGAGGAAAAGGGAAAAAAGGTAAAATGGAGAAAGCTATGAAAGTTGCATGGTGGAAAAAGAAAAAGAAAGACACTTCCCCCTCCCATCCACCCACCCAAAAAAAAGACGTACGAGGAGAGGACGAAGAAACAGTTTTAAAAAGTAGGAAAATGAAACCAGGGGAGAAAGAAGAGCTATGAGGGGAGGAAAAAATGAGACTGGTGAGGAGAAAAGTTTGGGCCTGAAGCGAGAGCCTGCAACAATTTAGGGTGTGGAATGAGGCTGAGGATGTGTAATGAGTTTCTCAAGCTTTTTTCTCTCTTTCTTCTCTCTGTCACACACACACACACACACACACACACACACACACACACACACACACACACACACACACACACACACACACACACACACACTACCCCTGAGATGTATGGCACGAGGGACCCAACCTTAAATCGCGGCAAAATACCTTACCCGGTTTTGTTCTCTCTCAGATAAGGTCACGAGAAATGCAATAACCTTAATGCACTTGCTGTTTGATTATCTTTTATCGATTCATAATATTATCCTCTTATCATGCTATCTTTCAAGGAGGCAGGGAAGGTAGATTTGGATTACTAGAGTAGTCAGGTAATTCTTGAAAATATCACAGTCACATATAAATTGCGAAGTAATGCTAAACGAAGCCATAATTAGCTGGTTCATGACACACGTCCATTGGTTCTAAAAGAGTGTTAATAGGGGGACCTAGGATGCTCAAACCCTCTCACCCCACTCTGGATCCGCCACTAATTCTTCTGATTAAAGGTAGATGGATAATTTTGAATCTGTCTTTGATTCCTGTGATAATGCACACCTGATAATGATAAAGAAAGATGATCCGTCTTTACTCCCTCTGATAAGGCACTGCTAAGAAAGATGAAGAAATATAAATGGATCCACTACTAATGCTTCTTATAATGCACACTAAAGAAAAATGAAGATGGATAATTGAGGTTAAAAATACAGAGTTATAAAGGGAGAGATGAAGAGTAATTCCTTCAGTCCAGTTACCCCCCTTTTTTTTTTTTTGGCATATATTTTTTTCCCCTCTTTAAACCATTTTCTTAAGAGTAGTAGAGATTACTTCACCGAGATGGGAGTGATATAGACTGAATTAAACCTACAATAGATCCTTCCTAAGTTACCGTATATAAAAACGTCTGGAAGAAGCAAAGCAAGCAAGCAAGCACACACACACACACACACACACACACACACACACACACACACACACACACACACACACACACACACACACACACACACACACACACACACACACACACACAAATATATCACATGCTTCAGTGGGATAATAGCTAATAATATCAACACTCTGATGCGTGTTTAAAATCTTACACTCTTTTTCCATACAGTTTACAGGAGGGAAAAACACTGACTGTGAAGTTTGCAAACTCTGAAACTAGGGAGGCGCAAGCACAATCATTCTAATGTGCCTGGGATTTGGTGTGCATGTGTGTGTGTGTGTGTGTGTGTGTGTGTGTGTGTGTGTGTGTGTGTGTGTGTGTGTGTGTGTGTGTGTGTGTGTGTGTGTGTGTTTTCCCCCACGTTTTCTTAAAGGGAAACGAATATTATTTTTTCTCCTTTGGTATTAAGGCGTTGCTGGGAGAAGGGTAGTCATGTGAATAATTATTTTGGCTTAAGGTTACAATATTTTCAGGGTTTTTAAAATTAAGTCCTTTTCCTGTTTACACATTTTACTGTTTTGCTCTCTCAGGTCCACACATTTTATTGTTTTATTCTTTCCTGTCTGCACATTTTGCTCTTGTTCTTGCTACCATCAGACGATACTATTTACGCAGTTTCCTGAGAACAATATAATTTGGTGGCAGCCAAAACAAATAACATCATTGCATATTTAGGTTTAATGAACAGACTAGGCCTAATCAAAATGGAAAACTGGGTGTGAGGCTTTTCCTTCCAAACAGTATCTTACCTCCTTAACTAAAATGAGCTCTTTTCTCGTATCCTTGCAAACATTAGGCATTGTTTATTTTTAGGAAAGAACAGTAACACTGAATGGGTTTATGAGAGGCATGTTTAACTCTCCCAGTATGAGAAGTATTCCCAAACCTGAAGAAAATAATGCGTACCGGTAGATGACAAAAACAAGTGAAAAAGGGGGGCCAGTATGCTGAAGGGGTCAACTCCTTTGGCTATGTTTTCTCAGCTGAAGGAAATCGTCAGTTGGTAGCCAGAATACACCACCCAATATTAACGTGATGCTTAAAAGGTTGTCACTCTTATGCTCCTGTGATTCACTCCTAGCTGAGTAAAGTCGTCTGGCGTTAGCTACTTTGCAGTACTAGATTTGTCACGACCATGATTATCAGAGGGGATAGAATTAACTTTCAATGTGTTCTACGTGTCATTCTGATAATTCTAGGGTTTTGCCATCATATGAATTTTGATGGTGACAGAATCAGCTCTACCAGGCTTCAGTTTCTCACTCTTGGCTGTATAAAACTTTGTGGCGTTTGTTGGAATAAAATGCTGGAGTTATCTCGACTGTGAGATAGCTAATGAACGAACAAATTTGTATTTGAAAATGTGTGAGAGATTTTTTTCTTTCACAGGATGCCTTAAAGGGGAGAGATGTGGATGGAAATGTGTGTGGGTAAAGGTTCACACTTTCTGGGGGTGAGAGAGAGAGAGAGAGAGAGAGAGAGAGAGAGAGAGAGAGAGAGAGAGAGAGAGAGAGATGGCCCTTCCTTCCCTTTCTAACTCAAACTTTTCCTCTTTTCCTCTCCCTGTGTGTACCATTCCTCTCTTCCTTCCTCTTCTGTATCCCACTGATCTCTTCTCCCTTTATACCTCACGGTTGTTTTCTTCCTCTGTATCTCACAGTTCCCCTCCCTCTTTCATTTACGCCACGTCTCTCTCTCTCTCTCTCTCTCTCTCTCTCTCTCTCTCTCTCTCTCTCTCTCTCTCTCTCTCTCTCTCTCAGTCCTACGATTTTTGTCATCATTTCTGTTTCTCATTTTTCTCCTTTCTTCTGTCCCATTGTTCTTCTCTCCCTCTCTCTGTTGCGTCTCTACTTCCTCTTTCTCTGCCACGGTCCTCTCCCTCCTAAGGCCTCGATAATACTGATTTGTTTTCCTTTATCGTGGGGTCCATAAACGTAAGGGAGGGTTGGAGTGAGTAGAATCGGTTGAGAGTAACTGAATCTGCTTGTAGTTAGGGACACAGTCAGTTATTCTGCCAGTCATTCAGTAAATCCGCCATCTGTATCATCACTATCAGTATTACCAACACCATCATCATTATCGTAACCCTTTTCGTCCTCCTCCTTATCATCATCATCATCATCATGACCATCATCATCATCGTCATCGTCGTCGTCATCATCATCATATGAGTTTATAATATGGTTTTAGAGGAAGAACGTAAATTATTGTGATTAGGGATAGTAGGCCACATCTTCATTACTCATCTCGCAAGCTGTCAATTTTTTTTCGTCAGTAACGTGGTATTCATTTTACTCAAGGCAAGTTTACAGGATAATATGGAAGAGTTGCGCCGAAGCAAGTGTGTGTGTGTGTGTGTGTGTGTGTGTGTGTGTGTGTGTGTGTGTGTGTGTGTGTGTGTGTGTGTGTGTGTGTGTGTGTGTGTGTATGTGTGTGTGTGTGTGTGATTTATTTTTCATTTCTTATAATCCACCTAATCACTATCTTTTACGTTATGTTATTTAAATATGGAAATACTTTACATCAATAACATATGAGATATTAATGTGCTGTGTGCAAAATGAATC
This sequence comes from Coenobita brevimanus, assembly GCF_032717465.1. Classification (NCBI taxonomy): domain Eukaryota; kingdom Metazoa; phylum Arthropoda; class Malacostraca; order Decapoda; family Coenobitidae; genus Coenobita; species Coenobita brevimanus. Next base: position 13,970,535 of record NC_137027.1, read on the forward strand.
GCTAGGAAAGAGGTGTTAGGAAATCTACAAAGCCACAAAGAATCATACTCTTATAAACTCTTAGAATCATACTCTTACACAATCTACCTCTTCTACGGACGCCCTACAAGTACTCTTACGTAATCCACTCATCTGTTGTAGCGAGATTGGAGACATGCGTTAGGTGTAGCCGTAGAGTACCAGATTTCCCCAAAGTTAGCACAAGTTAGTACAGTTACTCTCAGGCTGGGAGGACCGTAATGTTAGGAGGCGGTCAGACATGTGCCGTTGTGGTGGTGGCGTGGGGTTGGGGTAAAGCTGGATTTTCGTCTGTATTTCTATTTCCGTTTCTTTACTCTGAATTCCATTACTACTTTCGTCTTTATTTTTTTACTATAACTTCTTCACTACTTTCCCCTTTATTTATTTATTTATTTTTAACTTTTTACTTTTAACTCCATGACTTCTTTCGTCTGTAATTTTTACAGTACATTCTTCACACCTTTTATTTATTTATTTTTTTTTTCCAAATCATACTTCTTCGCTTTAGGCTCAACTTTTCATTTTTAAATACATTGCTAATTTCAGTTTTACTTTTTGTTAGTATTAGTTATAGTACTGGCTAAACAATTACCGATGTTCTTCAGCCTTTCCTTTCAATCATAGTTCGATGGCTGCTGTGAAAGTACAATTATTGATTGTTTACATCCAGTGAAACATCTACCTGTTTATCAGTCCAGCTGTCTATCTCTCTATCTGTCTATATGTCTACCTATCTGTCTGTCTGTCTACCCTAAGACGCATATAACTTTAAACGAACCTCCTGAGTAAGGACGAATCCCTTCCTCTAAATTTCACTCCGTCAGTCATAATTCTACAGACTAACTTTACGATGCCCTTTCATCATCTCGGGGGGAACATAATTCGTCTCACGTGAAAATCTTGGGAGGAAACCATCGCTCATATCCCTCCCACAAACCGGATTGCATTTCTTCCCATTTCTTTTCACATCTTCTCCCATGTAACCCCTTGAATACGAAGCTATTTTTTATTATTATTGTTATTTACAATCTATTTCTTTCAGTTTACAAAAAGCCTGGTACTGAAAGGTCTGAAAACAAGCTCCATTAACCCCTCCAGCTACAAGGTCTCTGATTTGTTGAATAAAATCGTCTGTCAGCAGCATTAATAGGATTTATGATTAGTATTTCCTATTTTTACACTTTTTCACTCAACCAAAAATAGCTAAAAAATAAGACAGATAATATCCATAGAAATACAAACAAAGGGAATATCGTCCTTAATTTACCATGAAGATTTAACAGCGTCAGTGTAACAAAGAAAAAAAAAAAGAAAAAGAAAGAAAAATCTGAAGTCGTTAAGGTGCGTCTGACAAAATAAATCTCTGAGGACGAAGAGTTAGGTACGAAATTCCTAAACCAGCGAGAATACTGCTCTCAAAACTCCCAGAACGGATTTAATCTCTCTCTCTCTCTCTCTCTCTCTCTCTCTCTCTCTCAGCATCTTCCTCCTTTTATCGCCTTCCCCCCTCGGTCTCGTTCCTGGCGCCTCAATTTACGGCTCGTGTTTGGCAGGGGGGACAAAAGTATTTATATATGGAGGTAAAAATGGAGGCGAGAGAGAGGGTGGGCTGCCTTCAACTTCACAGAGGCGCGTCGAAGAAAAATGAAGTGGGTTAAGGCACACGAAGCTGAATGGAATTTTTGATAACCGAGTGGGTGGCTGTGAGTGAGAGAGAGGGAGAGAGAGAGAGAGAGAGAGAGAGATTGTTTTTGTCTTTGTTTTTTAAAAGAAATTGTTGTATGTAATAAATCTTCGAAAGAAAACAATACAGTTCTTAAAAAAAAAATGGAGACTAAGAAGAATGACGAACAAAGGGAAGAGATACGAGTGTTTAGAGAAGAATATCGCTAAATATTCTGTTACCGATATTCATTTATACACGGAATAAAACCCCTGCATTATTACGTTCACTGATTTTCTCGCTCACATACTCAGGCTTTCGGTCCCTCTCCCATTGCAGATAAAAAGCGCTTTGTACACACGCACACCTACATGTATGCACAAACGAAAGTACCTACATGCATACCTACACACATACATATATAAATACATGCATACAGGAGCGTGCAGACATATAAAATAATGCATATAGTGTACGTTATAAAACAGATAATTGCGTAAATTCTTTCTCTCTCTCTCTCTCTCTCTCTCTCTCTCTCTCTCTCTCTCTCTCTCTCTCTCTCTCTCTCCTGTGACTAGGGTATTCCTGTTAATATTCAAGATGGACCACTCCCTTGGGATAGTAAGGTTTTTGTGGTCAGTGTATCTCTCTCTCTCTCTCTCTCTCTCTCTCTCTCTCTCTCAACAACAACAACCCCTGGTGCTCTCTTTATGGATTGCCTCGGATCCCATAGAGAAAGAGAGCTCATACATACTCTCCCTTGAGACACTTACACCTTTGTTGTTCTCTCTCTCTCTCTCTCTCTCTCTCTCTCTCTCTCTCTCTCTCTCTCTCTCTCACACACACACACACACACACACACACACACACACGCCCTTTATCTATCACAACCTCTATTTTGCATGTACCGTATCTTCTCATTCATAGTGTCCCTGACGTATCTCCCTCTCTCTCTCTCTCTCTCTCTCTCTCTCTCTCTCTCTCTCTCTCCCGTTTACTCACACAGCCTCAGTCTCACGCGCTCTCACCCACAGTCATTGTGTCACAGCTGTCTACCACATCCTCTCTAATTTCCTGTCTGTGTCACTCTCTGTCACACACACTGTTTCTCATAATCTCTCTGTCACAGCCTCCCTCTCACTTCCTGTCTCTGTCACGCTGTCACACACACTGTTTCTTTCACCTCTGTCTCACACTCTCTCTGTAGCCTCCGCTCTCTCATACCTTCGTTCTATTACAATCTCTCTCTCACATCCTCTTTCTCTCGCACCCCTGCCTGGAGATGCTGGCTTGTGAGTGATTTATGTGGACTGTGAATGACTTACTGCATTGAGTTATATATCATGTGTATTATTCTAGTTATAATAATAAAATGATTATTATGTGATTATTTTTTTTCTTTGACGTTATTGGCATCATCAACTTTATTTTTCAGTGTTTTATTGGAATGATTTTTTTAATGAATTCATAACTGTTTATTTTTCTGCTATTAATATTTGTAATTTGCTGACTTTTCTTTAGATTACGTAAAAAATCATATAGTAAACCTAGAGGATAGTTAAGCTAAAGAGGTAAGGAAAATACTGAATATAGTACGTTATCAGATGCATAGTAAGCTGATGCATGGGTGTGAAGAGAGAGAGAGAGAGAGAGAGAGAGAGAGAGAGAGAGAGAGAGAGAGAGAGAGAGAGAGAGAGAGAGAGAAATGCACCTAAGTAATATTAATGCACACGAGGTAATATATGATGCTCGTAAGCAACATGAACACTAAGCCAAGAAACCCGCGGATGTTGTTTATTTTATGAGAAGTTTTGTGAGGCACTTCTGTTCAGCCTAAGGTGCGTATTCAGTGTGCATTAGGAGGCTTCGCAGCACTCATTCCTGAACGATTTATTTAATATATTATCCCTGTGCATTTTCTTGGGTGTCTCTTATATCGTTTCAATATCGACAGAGTTTGCATCGATAACACACGAGAGGATACTAAAGTGTAATGTGTAGAATAAATGGCTAAGCAAGAGGTGCAACGAAAATCCAAAATCCCTGAAGTAATGCGTCTTTCACAGAGATCTTCCCCATCCCTGCCCCATAAACGTTAAGAATAAACCGCTACGAGAGAGCCTTTACGTAATACTCACTTAAATTACAATCCACAGAGTGACTTCTCGCCCTCAGTGTGCTAAAGGTTAAGACTAAATCGCTAAGGAGGAGGTGTTACGTATTATCCACTAACTTAAAATACGACCCTGGGAGTGACGTCTCGCTCTCTTCAGGCTAAAGGTTACGGGAGCAACACCATTACGAGCCAAGCATTCTCATTTTATTCCGATCAGTAAAACGAGTCCTAGCTTCGAAACGACAATGCTCCGAACCCCATCCCTCGCCACCATCACACTCTGCATTCGGGAACTTCAGGGCGAGAAATAGCCGGGGAAGAGAAGGAAATATGAAGGGTGATCAAAGGGAAGCGTGTGTCTGAGCTGGGCCTCCCTCGGCATGTGGATATTTATGACTTAAGTTCAATAAGAGGAGATTTCCGAAGCACCGAGCAATGTATTGAACTTGGGTCGTTACGATAAGAGACAGGTTGACAAGGGTGCACCGTGTGTGAAGTTGGCGGTGGGTGCATGTGGGTGTGAGTGGGTGTGAGTGGGTGGGTGGATGTGGGTGTGATGGGGGAGTGGATGTCGGGGTGGCTGTGAGTGAGTGGGTGGTTGATGTGGGTGTGGATGGGTAGATGTGTGTGTGTGTGTGTGTGTGTGTGTGTGTGTGTGTGTGTGTGTGTGTGTGTGTGTGTGTGTGTGTGTGTGTGTGTGTGTGTGTGTGTGTGTACTCAGACTGAGGAAATAGAGCCAGTATTGACAGCGATTGCAGGGGGTGCTTGATTGCATTCACGCCATCCATTTTTGCGTGCAATATTTTCCACCGGACTCGACATACATGTGCACCCTTGGCAGATTCATGAGCGTGCTGTTGTGATCATTAATTCATTTACACTTTGGGGGTTTAAAGGAAAGAAGGAGGATCCCGAACCCTTCCAACTAGCTCGAACATTCCTATTTCTGATACATTTTAAGTGTATTTCAATTCTGTGATTATGTGAAGGAATTAATGACCTCGGAAGCCAGTGTGCGTCTGTGAGGTACACCCACACCCACCCACACACACACACACACACACACACACACACACGGGTGACGGACGCGTTCCCTGTTCATCGCCGCGGAAATGTTAAACATCCCCTTGGCACCCATCCATTTATTGATTAAAGAGGAAGATATCATTACACCCTGACACAGATTCCAAGATAGGAGCGGTCCATAACGAAAGCGCATTAGCCACCTGAATGAGAATCCAGTCTAAACCTTCAGCTTCTACTTCTTCCTTAAATTTTCATGTGGATTCAAAGACGATGTGGAGAGACTGGAGCACGAGAGACTAACTAGGAGAGTGAAGTGGGGGAGGGAGGGAAGGGGGATACTGAGGGTGGGATGGAGGAATGGGACGGGAAGGTATTCGAGTATATGCGAAGGGTGTGTGAGGCGAAGAAAGTGCAGATTTACGGCGGAGGACAGGGTGACTTAGTGACTCGTTTGTGGCCACCCCTTACGGGATTAAGGGCGTCTGACTGTAGACAAGCAGACAGAGGGACAGAGAGATAGTTGGACGGACAGAGAGACAGATAGATAGATAGACAGTAAACAAACAAATGATCTCAAAGCCAAGGATATGGATCTGTGAGGTAATGAACACACACACGAACATACACGCACGCGCCTCTCCCCGTCGTAAAAGGTTATGCCGCTCGTGAAGTCAATAAAGAGCGAAGTTTGCAGGCGAGGATATCGGTAGCGGATGGCGTTGACCTTTTTTGTTGCACCAGGTCAGACGGCTCCCTCCCCCGATATGGTACTGAAAATATCCGGAGGTTTTTTATTTGATATGCAAGGTTACTCTGACAGGCTATTGTTTGAAGTGTGATTCTTGTATGATATTTTTTCACGCCTCTCACTGTTTGATAAAGCCTGAGGATGGAAAATGGCGACCCTGTGTAATATTCTGTACAAGGTTACTCTGACTTTATTTGATTGGAAAAGGTAGCCCGGCAGGTTATTGGTTGAAGTGAGATTCTTGTATGAAATTTTCCCACGCCTCTTTCTATTTTATAAAGCCTGAATCTTGCACAGAATAGAAAATGGTATATCCTTGCATTATACAAGGTTATACTCTCTTGCAGGAGGAGTCTTTCCCTACCTAAATAAAATATGTGCTATATTCTTTTAAATCTAACTTGGCCTACCTTCTCTGCCTTCAGAACTGAGTTATATGAATAGATTAATCTTAAATTCTGATTCTAATTACGACGAAGAGCTATGGAGAGGATACAGAGCCATAACATTGTCTATTCAGTTACTGAAGTACATGAAATACGCTACAAAATGATAACACTGGGGAACTTAAGGTGAAAGTACTGTAGTGAGAGATAAAGACTAAAAAGGATATCACGGACCTGAAAGGCTTACAGGAGATAAAGTCCAACCTTTGCCCTGCGTGCGGTGTCTCCTACAAATCTTATATATATATATATATATATATATATATATATATATATATATATATATATATATATATATATATATATATATATATATATATATATATATATATACCGGTATATATATAAACGTGTGGAAATAACAGGCTTAAACAAAACTTATGTCATTGTACTGTAGTTCAAGGACTAAGGCTCCACTATACACTCGTGACTTCCTAGAAGCTCAAATGTGGGGATTAATTCCTGTACTGCGATGACTTTTTTTTTTTTTTTTACTCAAGCAACCAGTAAACAATTTTATTCATGCTAAAAATTCTCACTAACAGTGGTGTGTGTGTGTGTGTGTGTGTGTGTGTGTGTGTGTGTGTGTGTGTGTGTGTGTGTGTGTGTGTGTGTGTGTGTGTGTGTGTGTGTGTGTGTGTGTGTGTGTGTGTGTGTACACAAGCACGAAGCTATATCTCACCCCTCTGGTTCGAAAAGTCTGTCATGAGGTAAATTAAATGCGTTGGCGATAGCAAGATTTCCCCCCCCCAAAAAAAAAAAAAAGTACGTCATTGAAAAGAAGAAGCTAATTTCACTGACATTCCAGTAATCTTTTAGTAAAAACATGTGTGATATGACAAGCTAATTTCTTAATCCGTTTGCTGCATCGATGAAAGTCAAGATCAAACTTTTTCCACTCGCAGTTTGTTCTCTCTGGTATTCTGGGCACGGTATCCCAAACTTACTGTCAGTTCCCTGTCGTGGCCACGATTACTTTTGCCGGATGAACGAGGCCAGAAGACTGCACAACCTTCATATGTATCGTGTTCTTACTACAGAAAGTAATCGGAGTTAAGAGGAGAAATTGTTGATAAAGTTTGTGATTCCGGATTCTGATCTAATGGTCGGTGCTGGAAAATGACACTTTCATGTGATGGCACCGATATAATAGGGCGGTGGAGCTGCCTGGTTATACAAACATCGCTCTAACCCCTTCCTATTCCTCGAAAGAAGGATGGTGGACCGCAGAAAAAGTACAGCTTCGGCTCGCAGTTCATTTGGTTCACGATTATGAGCCTGGGAGTGCAGCTTACACAACAATTACTAATCTGATGACCAACAACGCTCGGTCTCATATTACCCCCTTCGAGGTGTATGGGGCTTTGGTTAGGGTACAGTAACTCAGTATATTTAAGAGTAAAGTACCAGCCTACCTTCCTTGGTGGTATTTCATGTCGTATAACCTCCAGTCACACCTTGGGGAGCAAACCTGTACAAGACTGTTGCTCCCACTGGGGCGTTGTAACCACTGTAAAACAGGACGGCCGAGGCAACAATCAGTTTCTTCTCTCCTTCTTCCTTCCCCCTCCTCCTGTTCCTTCGTCTCTCTCTTCCACCGTACATAGCTCTCTCTCTCTCTCTCTCTCTCTCTCTCTCTCTCTCTCTCTCTCTCTCTCTCTCTCTCTCTCTCTCTCCAGGCACCAACACAACCTTTCTTGTGTCTATAAATTTTCCACAAATAATCACCAAACATAACTCGTCTTTTTACAGGCGCAGACACAATCTCTCTGTGTAGGCTACATAAATTTTATACTCAGCAGTAATCTTTTCACATCTCTTGTGTATATAAATTTCGCAGCAATTTTCAGCACCAAATTTCAGCACCAATTTTAACTTTTTTTTTTTTTGCATATAAATTTGGCATTCATAATCAGCAGTTTTCTCCTTTCACATCTCTCCTGTGTTTATAAATCTTGCACTCATGATCAACACTAATCTTCTTTTTCCAGGATGATGTCCCCACGATGACCCCCAGGGAGGATGACCTGACCACGTGACCTCCCTTGCCCCATCTTACCCCCTGCGTCTGAGGTAGCCTAGAGGTGTGCCCATCACTATGCTGCTACACCTGCTGCTTCTGCTGCCCCTGCTGCTGCTGTGTCGTCAAGCCAGGGGAGCCGCCTTACCAGGTGAGTTCAGACTTTTTACTATTCACCCTTTACCATTAAGTACAAACCCCAACACTCTGTGAAACGTTGTGCTTAAGGTCAAGTAGTGCAGTAAAAGTATCGTTTATCTGCTGGGACAACAACACAATTTTCAGTATGTACGTAAAGGTATTAACTTCCTGAAACGCATTTTTTGGAGGACCCGTGTAAGTGCTATTCTAACGCCCTCGGTGAAATGGCAACGCTATTCTTCTAATCCCTCCACTGTATAAGTTAATGGTCGGAATCAAGCTACACGTCAGTCATTTGTTTAGTGTTTTGTTCACTCTTGTATTCAGGGGCTTGTCCAGGGTTGTATTACGATCAGTTAAAATGCTGTAACAAGGGTACCAGACCACACATCTGATCCATCACCACCGCCATACAACTGATTCGCTACCACACACAGGATCCTCCACCACCACACACCTGATCCATCACCACCACCACCACCACCACCATACACCTGATCCTTCACCACCACCACCACCACCATACACCTGATCCTCTATCACCACCACACACCTGACCCACCACCACCACCACCACCATACATCTGATCCTCCAACACCACCAAACACCTGATCCACCACCACCACCACACGCAACCAAGAAGAGTAGACAGAACCATGATGGTGGTTTATTGGCAGGCTAGGGAGGCCTTCTAGTATCTTCTCCTTAGCTATTTGTTTTGAACGTTACATATATTATTATTATGTATGTTTATCCATTACCTGTCTGTCTGTCTGTCTGTATCTCCCTCTCTGTCTATGTGTATATGAATATACACATTTATCTGTAGTTATATCTAATTTATCTCTCTATCTATCTATCTGCATGCTTTTATATGTGTGTGCATCTGTGTCTGTGTGTACTCTGGCGCATGCATGTGTGTCTGTGTGTTTATGTATGTGAGTCTTTGTGCGTGCGCGTATATGTGTGCACGCGAGCGAGTGAACGAATAAGAAAAAGAGAAAAGAGACGTCCTACAAAGTTCCCCAGACTGCCTTCGCTCTGGGTCCCTTGGCAGAATCTTAAGCAGGAAAAACAGGGGAACTCCACATACTTATTTAAAAGAGAAAACTCAGTGCCTTTGCCTTGCTCTTATTCTTATTCACGTCAGTTGTTCCTCCTCATCTTCCTCTTTCTCATTCTTCTTCCTGGGCCTTCTCTTCCTTCAGTGTCTTTCGATTTTCCGTCTTGTTCGTATTCACGTCCATTTCGTCCTCCTGATCATCCTCTTCCTCCTTCTTCTTCCTGATGGTTCTGTTTTTCCACTCTCATGTTTTCTCTCTTCTCCTGTTTTCCTCATCCCCTTTCTTCTTCCGCATCACGTTCGTCTAATTTGTCCTCTTGTTTGTTCCTTCTTACGTTTATCCATTCTGTCTTCCTCCTCGTCTTCTTTAAGTATTCTTTCTCCGTCTTCTTCAAATCCATGTGTTTTCTTCCTCTTCTTCGTCGGTATGTCCTCTTCCTTCTTTTCATTATTCATCTTGGAACTGTCTCCATTTTGTCCCTCATCATCCACCATACTCCGCGTCACTCCTTTTTTCACCTTTTTTTCCCTTCATCTCTAGCCTCCTCCTTTTTCTTTTATCTCTTCACGTTCATGTCCCTCCTGTATTTCTTTACGTCCTCTTCCATTTCTTTATGTCCCTCCTTTTGTTCCCCTCGTTCTGCCTCCTATTCTTCATCTTCTTTTGCCTCTCCTTCATACTCTTCCTCACTTCCTTCTCCCTATCCTTCTCCTTTTGCATCCCCTTATTCTTCATACTCCTCCTCGCCTTCTCCTTTTTCTCCTTCTTCCTTCTCTTCCTCCGGCACCCAGGAACCACCAGCCCTGCAATATCCGACACTGCCAGCTTGATCTCTGGACCCGAGTGACACCTGCAATATTCTGTCGGGGCTGTGTCGTGTTCAAGTGACACCAATAAAATATACACACTTTTGCATTCGAACTTTGCACTTCACACGTTCGCATTTTCATACTCTATAGTTGCATGCTTTTCCTTTGACCTCTATACTTTTAATGCTTTTTTAAAATTCTGATAAGCACTACTATACACACTATGTTTCAAGGTTTTAATAATTAATTGTCCGTATAATTTTGCAACATCAATAAAGGCGGAAGAGAATTTAATCCCATCATGATTACGCTGAGCATGCACTGTTCCGCGTAATGCCTTTTGGAAGTATGTATGCATCTCTAATACTTGCATTTAATATGAGTTTAGGTTTGTGGTATTTACTGAGGTTCGGTATGAATTAGAGGTAAAACCAAGCATTGTAATATAATTCTGGGTTATGTACAAAAAGCTCTCATAACAAGCTCTCATACAATGGTCTCATAACAAGAAGGCTAATTAAATCAAGAGCGCATTGTCTGATGCTTAAAACAGGAAAAAAAAAAATCAAATAGAAATAAAACTAAGCGCTTCAACGCAGAAAAGTCTTCCTAAGTATTAAAAATGTGGCTGACGAAGGCAAGAATTAAAAAAATATATATATCATCACTGTACTGAACATATTGATAGAGGTAGTTTTTAATTCCTCCTTTCAGAGTTTCATCTTAAGTTGAATAAAAGCGTTCAGAAGTAGCTTAACAAAAAAAATAGTGACATAGTGAAGGAGTGAACAACGAATACAGCGTAATGGTTCGTCCCGTCCCAATTCCAGCCTCTACACATCTCCACCTCTTGGACCCCTCGCTGCCCACGTAAATTTTCCTCCCACGGTCCCCTTGCCTTCCCGTCTGTCGTCCCACCTTTTACGTCTCCCTGCCGCTCTCCCTGCCTGCTTTTCTGCCTCTCGCCCTGCCTGCTTCTCTGCCTTCCGTGCCTCTCACCATCCCCTAGACCCCATCTACCCATCTATCCTCTTCATTGCATCTTTTTCCCAAACTGTTGTATCTCTCTGCCTCCCTCCCTGCTGTTGTCCTTCCCCTGTACTCCATCGCCTCTCTTCGTCATTGCTTTCCCAACTTTTGCCTCATCCTTTACATTTACATCTCCCTGTCTCCCACCCTTCCATTTCCCCTAAGCTGCATCCCGTCTCCCCTTCTGATTCTTGTTTCTGTCGATCCACCATTTACATTTGCTTTCTCTTCCCTCCCTCCCTCTCTCTCTTCCTCTCCCGCACTGCATCTCTCCTCCTGTCCCTTGCCTTCCCTCCTGCTGTCCTATCATTTATATTCACGTTTTGCCGGGCCCACCTGCCTGTCTTCCTTCCCTTCACTTCACCTCCATCTGTTGTCCCGTTCTTTACATTCACGTCTCTTTGTGTCCCTCGCTACACCACGCCTTCTTTTCGTTGTCCCATTTTTTTACGTTTACTTCTTCGTATCTTACTTCCTTTTGACCTCAGTTTCAGTCCCTTTACACCGTCTTGTATACTCGCCTATTGTTCCCACCCTTCCCTGCACCTCGAGTTACACCACACCTCCCACAGTCCCTTGCCCTCCCCTGTGTCCCATCTTTTACAGTTACATCACTCTGCCTTCATTTTAAGTTCAACTCCCAGTCTTTTACATTTATGTCTTCCCTTGCCTATCTTCCATTTCTCCTCCTCACCCTGCCTTCTCCCTTTCCTCTCTTCCTCCTCCTCCTTTTCTTCCATCTCCTCCTTTTCCTCCTCCCACTCCACCTCCTCCTCTTCCTCCTCCTCCTCCTCCTCCTCCTCCTCCTCCCTGATTTATACATTCCACTTTATCTTTCACCACCTCACTCAATCTCACCCTCGGAAATCCTATCTGACAACACCACCTTCCTCTCCAGTTCCTCTTCTTGCCTCTCCTCTCTCGCCGCCTCTCCTTTCTCCCTTCATTCCTTAACTTTCATTCCCCAACTCCTCTTTCCCCTGCTCAAGTTCCTTTCCCTCGAATTGCTTCTTCTGCCCTTGTAATCAACCTTTCTCATTCCTCTCTCTCTCTCTCTCTCTCTCTCTATCCCAACCCTTGTCATACCCCTCCCTCCCTCACTCACCCCCTTTCTTTTCCCCTTTCTCACTTCTCTCATTTCGTATCCTCTCCTTACTTTTGTCCTCACCCTCCTCTTTTTTCCCCTCTCTCACTCCTCTCACGCCCATTCCTAACATTTCCCCTCCCTCACTCATGTTTCATTCATTTGCCCCTCTCTCGATCCCTAACGCCTTCTTTCACTCTGTACTCCACATTTAATCTCCCATTTTCCATTCTCCACATCTTTCACCCCCTTTCCCGACCCTGGCATCCCCTCTCACCTCACTTTTGCCATATCCTCTTCCCTTCCCATAAGCTTTTCTACATATTACATCTTCTGCACCTCCGCATCACACATCATCATCATCATCACCATCATCAGCCAAACCCTATCTCTCACCATGGCCATTCTTCTACACCCAAGAAATAACCTTTAATTACTATGCTTCCCCAACTGCATCGTTTTTACCTTCCTTTTTCCTCTTTCACCCAATTTGCTCACTTCCTCCCTCCTGTTCTCAGCAACCCATTAAAACACACTATTTCCTTTCAGCTCCCTCCACCATCACTCGTATGCGCCAAACATTTTCCCTCCGTCCCTTCCTTTTACATGCACGCCTAGGCGCGCGCGCGCGCACACACACGCACACACACACACACACACACACACACACACACACACACACACACACACACACACACACACACACACACACACACACACACTGTACTTTCACAATCCTCCCATTAACTACTTCACCTTAATTTAGAATGTTTGTATACGGAAACTTTGTCTTACTGTTAAAATATATAAGGTTCCACCAAACTAGGACCCTCTTCAGCATAATATCCCCTTTAGCTTCTTCTGCTTTTAATTTTCTGATCTCTTCTCACTCCTCAACTTTTTTCTCACTAATCTTTCTTCACAGCCAGCGGTGCATCCAGTTCAGTTTTCATTCCTGCTCATGGCCCCTCTTTTATTGTCAACCTCCTCTATTTACTGCATTCTTTCCTCTTCGTTTGCAACTCATTTATTTCCAACCAAACCCTTACACAATCCCAGTTAAATTTCCTCCTTCCTTACTCTGACATTTCCCTCCTCTCTTTTGCTGCCTTTCTCTTCCTCTGCAACTCTTTTTATTTTCAACCACACCCTTGCGTAGTTCTGTTGTTTTCCCTCACAGGTTGCATAGACCTCTTTATAATTTTTTTAGATATCTTACAGGCAAATAGGCCCTCATTTATTTGTACTTTCTGTGTACTCGGATGTAATTTTCTCAGGTTCTTTTAACCTTACTCTCAGCTGAATAAAATCGCTTTGCTTTGAGTAGAATAGAACACTAGAGTGGTCCCCCAATGAAATGGGTGACAGGTGTCGCTTTTAACACACCCAGGCTTCTGAATCTAAAAAATAATTATAATAATAGTTTGGCGTTAGGTGAAATACAACAGAGAAAACGTAACCACAAGAGTTTAACCTCTCTCTCTCTCTCTCTCTCTCTCTCTCTCTCTCCCCTTCACTGAACTTCTTCCTCTTCCACTCCAACTTCCCTTTTTCTCCCTGAACCTCTTCCTTCTTCCCACACAATACCAACTCCCCCATTCTCTTTCACAAACTTACAAAGCACTTTTTTCCCCTCTCTCAAACTTTAGCCTCTCTCTCTCTCTCTCTCTCTCTCTCTCTCTCTCTCTCTCTCTCTCTCTCTCTCTCTCTATCTCACACACACACACACACACACACACACACACACACATCCTGGTTGCTCCCCTCAAATATCTATGATTCATCCCTCCCCTTCCCCAGCCTCTTTCCCCCCTCTCCCAGGACTCTAATCCTCTTTATCCCCTCCCTCCCCTCTTCCTTCTCCCCTCCCTGCCCTCATCCCTTTCCCTTCTCCGGAACTATTCTCACAGTCGCACTACATGAGAATACTTCCTACCGGAGATATCTCGAACAGCTTTTATCCTATTTTAGCCAAATTTTGTGTGAGTGTTTGAGGATCTTTAAAGAGGTAACCTGTCGTTTTCAAGAACAAGGGGTCAAAGGTCAGGGTTATAGGGCAAAGTTGAAATTGGCTTTGTTCTACTACTTTATCCATGAACCTGTTGTTCTGGAAGAAAATATAGCACTTTTCGTCATGGGCTGCCCTTCAACCCGTCTGATAAATGTGTCTGATAAAAGCTTGAGATATTCCACCACCGGAACTACTGTGAAAATACCGTAGTTTTAGCCATGATATATCTCGAGCACTTTTTATCGAATTTAAAAAGATTTTGTGGAAGTGTTGAGGTGCAGCCCATGTTGACACGTGTTATTTTTCCTTCTCCTATCATCCCTCCCCTCCCCTTCTCTCACCCCTTTTCCTCCTCCCTTTATTCACTTTATCTGATCTCTCCTAAGTCATCTCCGCTCTTCATTTTCCTCTTTTGCCCTCTTTCCACATTCCTCTCTCTTTCACTCCCAATTCTCCTCTCGTTGTCCCAGCCTCCTTCACACTCTTCATCCTCTACTCTTTTTCCCTGACTCCTTCCTTCTTACTACTTCCCTGTTCCTTTACTCCCTCAGTAATCCTTTCCTCCTTTAATCCATTGCTTCACCCCAAGGCTCATTCCTTAGTTTCTGTCCCAAACATAAATCTTTCTGTATCTCGTTCATCCTCTGCCTCTCCTTCTCTGTGCTTTTATCCATCCCCTCTCCTCCTCTCTCTCTCTCTCTCTTTTCTGACTCCCTTTTTTTTTTTTTTTTCCCTCTACTCTCTTCACCAGATCCCATCGGTCCTCTCCCCTCTCTCCTCTCTACTTCCTATCTCTCTTTCATCACCTCTCTACCCTCTCTCGCCTTTCCCCTCACCTATTCCTCAGTCACTCCTTCGCCTCTCACGCAATTCTTCACCCCCGTCCCCTTTCCCTTCTGTTGTACAGTAGCTTTGATTTCTACCTTGTGCATCTTCCACTTCTTGTTATTAAATCTCCAACTTCTACATTTTGCATCTTTGACTAATTCCTCTGACATCCTTTACTATCTCCATTTTCATCGCTCTTTTACATTATATATTTCCTCTTCTAACACCTGTCTTCCTCCGTCCTCTCCTCCCCTACTTCGTTTACCCTCTTCCATTCATTTAACTGCTTTATTTCTCTCTTTTCTCTCTCTCTTGCATCAGTGATTTCATCCTTTCTCACGTCCTTTTCATCTTTGTCTTCCTCTCTTAACATCTTTGTCTTTCTCCATTTACTCATTTTCAGTATCTTCTCCTTTCACACTTTTGGTCTTCGCCTTTTATCCCTTGTTTCACATTTTGACTTCCTTCTGCGTCTCCTACTTCCGCTTTACATCTTGACTTCCTTCTACATCTTTTACTTCCTCCCATCTCGACTCTATTTACTTCTTTTGTCTCTGGTGTGGAGAGGGACGCCTTCACGTGGTGGCACCGATATAACGTGGTGGCTTCACTACCCTGTTACACAAAAGCGCCCCTCAATTCCATCCCTCTACCTCCAAAATGAGGATGGTGGACTCAGAAAGAAAAACTAAGTCTGCAGTCGACCGGGTTAACATTTCGGATGAGGATGAGACCACAGAGCAATAATAACACTTTCTTCACCTCACAACCTCCCGTCTGTTCTAGGTTATGATCCTTCCCTCTCCTGTGAAAATAAAATCCGTTTGGTCTCTATCTTACCCCCTCTTTCAAAAATTCCCGTCTCTCTCTCTCTCTCTCTCTCTCTCTCTCACTCACTCTCGGTATGTCGTGCTTCCCTTGTTCCCCCTCCTCAGTAATCCTTCACCCTCACCAACTTTTTTCTCCTGCTCTTGTTCTTGCTCCCCCCCCCTCTCTCTCTCTCTCTCTCTCTCTCTCCCTCTCTCTTGAATGGTAAGTCACTGTGGGTTTGGGGCAGACTTGAACAGACATGGCATAGACGGTGAAACAGGAAATAGTAGTATCGTGTATTTATTTTACCCTGACGATGATCCTTAACACCTGCCAGCCCAGTTGATTACAAGGTGTAGTCAGATTAGTGTTGATTCGACTTGTAACCAAGGAGACTCATTCCTCTATAACATGACTTGGTATGCAAGTTTTACGAGTGGCTCAGCTCTGTCACATGAGACCAAACCAACTATAAAAAGTAGTGGTATACGAAGCTTAGGCTGTCTGATTTTGAAGGACAGGAGATGGGTTGTTAATACTCAATCTATGGAGCTCAAACCCATTACAAACCAACCTCCAAACGTGAGGCCAGTTCCAAATCGACCTAGCCATCGTGTCGTTTTCTTTCCTCCCACCCTCCCATCCTTCCTTTCTTCCTCTCTTCCTTCTTACTTTACTCTCCTCACCGTCTCTTCCTTCTCATCTTCATTCGTTTTTCTCCTCCCACTCCAATCCCCCCTACGTTTCCCTTTCCCCTTCTCTCCACCCAACTTTTTTTTTTTTTTTATTCCTTAACCTCCTCTACAATCCCCCTCCACTTTATAGACTCTTATATCCCTTTCCCCTCTCCCTCCTCCCTCTTTTCCTTCCTTCTCCCTGCACCCCTACTCTCCCTTCGTCCACTTTCCATATCCCTGACCCCAACTCTCTTCACCTACACCCTCGTTCTCTCACACTCACTCCCTCTTTTTTCTTTCCTCCTTGAACTCCTTCCTTGTCGCCATCCCTTTTCCTCCCCTTCTTCTTCTCCTCCTCCTCCTCCCACTTCCTCTGCTGCGTTTTTCCTTACCTCCCCTTGAAATTCCCCTCCTCCTGCACCTCCTCCTCCCCTCCTTCACCCTCTTCTAATCTCTTCTGCCCCTCCAAACCCAGCGTCTCTCACTTCCACTCTCGCTTCCTCCCACTCTCTTTTTCTTCCATGACATCTCCTTAACTTCCTCTTTCTCTTTTATTTTCCCCTTCCGCCTTCCCTTCCTTTCACTTCTTCTTTAGTCTCTCCCATTCTCACCCCTCTCCCTTACTCAACCCCCTCCCACTCCCAAATCCTTTCCCTTCCCCCTCCTGTCATTTCACTCTCTTCATCCTCCTCCACCTCTTTTTTTCTATTCTCTCCTCTCATTTCCTCCTTGGCCTTCTCCATTCTCACCTCCCTCTCATCATTTGCCCTCCCTCCTCATTCTCCTTCTTCTATCCATCCACTCCCTCCCTTCATGTCCTTTTTTTCTTCCTCTCCATCATCACCTTCCTCCCACCTCCTTCCTGACCTCCCCTGTTCTCACATCTCCAAAACTTACCCTTCTCTTCCTCTTTCTCTCCCTCGCTCACTCTCACTTCACGCCCTAGTTCCTCTCATCCATTCACTCATGCTCTCTAGTTTTTACACTGCATCAAAGGCATTTATTCCAGTGTCTGATTCTGACCCCTCTCACCTTGGCGTTTCTCTTTGATATCTGAAAATAATAAATCTGATGACATAATGCTTTTTTCATGCTCCAAGTTCTCTTTTGGATTCGATATTTGTTAGAAATGAATGGTGTGATTTCAGCGTTCTATTTTTTGTTCTGTACTGGAATTGACTCTATCTGATGGTTAATATGAACTGCATAAGAGTGGATGTCTTCGCCTGTGATTTGAAGTCAGAATACCAAGGGCTTGAATGGTAGGTTAACGAGTGTGTGGCTCGTTTAAATGAGCAGGTTTTTGCTAGTTCACCTTCCGTCAGGTTTTTCCTTGCGCTGTAAACCCTACCTCACCCGATCTTTAAGTTGGAAAAGAGGCCTGGATGATAAAAATAATAATAATAATGACTGATGATGATTCCAGTTCCATCACCCCCCAAGACCTAATATTTATCATATTTTTGTTCCTACCAAACGATTTTGCTAACGTAGAACACACTAATAATGAAAAGATTACTGATTTCTATATCTAATCCTTCCCAGTCGAAAAGTCTGCCTAAAAGTAGGATAAAATCGTCAAATCAAGAAGGAAGTAAAAAAAAAAAAAGTTGCCAAAAATACAGGAAGTAAAGTGGTTCATGAACAAATCTGAATACAGTAAATGAGTTCTGATTCCCTTCTCCCTCTCCGTAAAGTAAAAACAAGTCATCAAGATAAAGGAGTAAATTGGTTAACGAACTAATAAAGTAAATGTGGTATGATTCCTTTCTACCTCTCCGTAGTGTAAAAACAAATCACCAAGATAAAGAAGTGAAGTGGTTAACGAACGACTAAAGTAAATGTGGTCTGAGTCCCTTCTCCCTCTCCGTAAAATAAAAAGTCACCAGGATGAAGGAGCAAAGTGGTTAATGAACGACTAAAGTAAATGTGGTCTGATTCCTTTCTCCCTCTCGGTAAACGTATCATTAATGACAATCCCAAAATTACGTCCGGCTTGCACCAGCCAGGGTAATGAGAGGATGACGAGGCCCGCGATTATTATTACACCGCCTGCAGTGAAAAGCGCGAGGTATATCAGGTGTCTAATGATAACAGTGGTCATTGGGATATATTAGCAGAATTAAGGGGTTATATATATAGCACTGACAAGGGCCTACGACTTGTTAATCTCGTATTCTCGATAGTATGGCAGGTTGGATAGCAGTTTTTTCATAGCGTTGTATTTTGCATGTTACAGTTTGAAGTGTTATTTATATCTACTTAATTCCTTCACTCCGAGGGGTCTCTGGTGGTAGATAAAATTAAATTCGAGGTACGTCGTCAGGCTGAAGGGGTTAATGGAAGGTGTTTCTGAGTTCATTATTCAAAGAGATTCCTCTAAAGTACAAAGTGCGCTCTCAGGGTTAAGAAGTTAGTACCGACATAATCTACATCAGCATACAAAAGGATAGTGTGTGTGTGTGTGTGTGTGTGTGTGTGTGTGTGTGTGTGTGTGTGTGTGTGTGTGTGTGTGTGTGTTTTGGGTTAAATACAATATTCTCTTCCATGTCATCCAAAAACTTTAAACCGATTATATCTGCATTAATAACATGCCTGTGAATATTAATATGGAACAAATGAAATACAGTAATATATTCTCTGTTAATATCGTTCAAATGCCAATATAATTTACACTAGCATCATACAAGAGGATAATAGTAATAGTAATAGATAGCAATAGTGATAGACGGCAACTAATAGATAATACGCAAAACAAACCACCAAAGAGGAAGTGATGAGGGCGCTTACAAAACCAGTAATCAGTGGAGAACGGAGCCTATTATCGTATTGCGAGTCGGGGGCGATATCACGAAGAAGTATCGCCATTAAAGAATAATAGTAATAGGTAGTACTAACAGGTAATAAGCAAAATAAATGACGAAGGAAGAGGAGAAGAGGAGGAGACGGGTGTTAACGAAATCTCCTGTAAGCGATGGAGAACGGAGCCCTTGATCGTAATGCGAGCCAGGCGCGATAACAGAAACAGGAATTGCCATTAAACAGGCTGCAATAAAAGACTGTTAAGAGCGGCACCCACGTCCGAGTGTAGCCGGCAATGAATACCCTCTATAAACTCAACTTTCAATTAGCCTCCGCCTTGACCCGCTCAACTTACGGCGCAATAAGTATGGTAGTGTTGGAGAGAATGGTGGGGGGGATAGTGGAGTGGGTGAAGTGGTAGAGAGAGAGAGAGAGAGAGAGAGAGAGAGAGAGAGAGAGAGAGAGAAAGTTAAATTGCTACACAGTCTATACCAACTTTGCGGTCTTATCAGGGTGGTTTATCCTTGGTAATATTAGAAAATGATGCTCTGCAGAAGTAAGAGATAAAGTTAACACAATAAATAGTTCTTCCTCATTCTCCAAACCACATAGGAAAAACTTTTTACGAAATGGCGAATATTTTTGTTATGTGAACGAGATTATTGTTTACGCAGCCTAAAATAACAGCAAAACTTATTTACCTGAACATGCATCACCTTTACATTTTAATTACCTTTCGCATACCTGGAGTTTATAAGGATTCTTCAAATTAATATGTTGCAAAGGTAAATTCCAGTTGCAGAGAAATCCTAATCTTCCAGATTTTGTATAAATGATTTTGAAACTTTATCCATCATTCTCGCAGTTATTTTATTTTCGGTTGTGTCTGCATTACCAATTTCCGTCTCGTTTGCTGCATCTGAGCCACTTGTATAGATTATTGGCCCAGTATTGAGCCCTGAGGTACTTTACTTGATACGATTCCACCCTCTCTCTCTCTCTCTCTCTCTCTCTCTCTCTCTCTCTCTCACACACACACACACACACACACACACACACACACACACACCTTCAAGTTCAGCCTCCTTGTTTGACCCATTGTGTGTGTGTGGGACATGGAAGGCTTGTAGTCTGATCTAAGGAAATTAATCCATGAATAAAATAAGAAGATGGTAAGCCAACGTCGGGATTAGAATTTTCAGTCTGTAAAGTCACACATTGTTGTCGTTTTTCCCCCCGGCTCATATGAACATGAACCCGGTGAACTGCAGGCTGAAGGTGCTATACTCCTGCAGTCCACCATCCTACTTTTGGGGGATAGGGAGGTACACACACACAAACACACACACACACACACACACACACACACACACACACACACACACACACACACACACACACACACTCAAAAACTCGCGAGGAAAAAAATAATCTCGGGCAGTTGACGAAAATCATAAAAACTCTTCCAGCTTGACGGAAAACCAGAACTGCCAACAAAAGACTCGGCCACTCCCTTCCCTCTCCCCCTCCCCCCTCCCTACCCCATCCCCCTCCCCCCTCCGCCATCCCCCGAGGCTCTGTGAAGCTCCAGATGCAGGAAGAGGAGGAGGACGGCAAGAAGAAGAGGGAAGGGAAGTGGAAAGAGATGAAAAAAAGAGGAACGGGAGGAGGAGAGAGGTGGAAAAGGGAGGAACAGGAGGTGAGAGGAGATGGGAGAGGGAAGAGAAGGCAAAGGAGAGGAAAGTGGGAAGATGGAAAAGGAGGAGGAGAAGGAGAAGATGAGAGAGAGAGAGAGAGAGAGAGAGGTAAGACGAAAGAGGAGAGAGTAGTAGTAGTGGTCGGAGGAGAAGGAGCCTGGGAAAGTTGGGTTAAGTAATTAGGTCGCGAGGTCTGAGCAGTGAGGAGAGTGGGCTGATGCCTCCTTAGCCTCTCTCTCTCTTTCTCCTCTGATGGTCGTCCCCTTCACCTTCCTCCATTCCTTCCACCAATTTCTCTCCACTTCGTACATAATTTTACACCTCCTTCAGTCCCTCTTACCTCCAAAATTTTTTTTATTTCCATCATCTTTGTTTTCCAATTTTTAGTCGTCATTCTTTTAGGATTTGATTTCTCTTCGATTTTCATTCCTCATCTTCTGCCATAAGTTATGCCTGTGTGATTATTATTTCTTCTTATGTTTTCATTTTTTCACTATATTCTTCCAAATTGATGGCTCATCTCCTTAGCCTCTCCTACTCCTCTAATAGTCGTCCCCTTCACCTTCCTCCTTTCCTCTCTCCAGTTTCCCTCATCTTCGTTCCCAATCTTACATCTCCTTAACCCCTCAATTTTTCTGGGCGTCCATATACCCCGCATTGTATTATTTATTTATTTATTTATTTATTATTTAGTTTATTCCTTCTTACTAATGGGTGCCTATTACACCAGCACGCCGAGCGCTGGGGTGGTATGCTTTTGACTCGGTTTGTATGTCTTTCTCTCCTTCTGCAAGATTATGGAAAACCCGGTGACTGGAATTATACCAAAGTTGAAATAATGACTGAGAACCGTCATAGGAAGAAGTGATTATAGTTTGGCCGGAAAAGGCACATCTCCATCTCATCTACCTTCACCTTCCTGTGTCCCATAATCACATCTTCTATCTTACCTTTTCACACCTTCACATCTATTCCCATCTACATCTTCCACACCTTCTTTTCCCCCAGATAGCTCCTATATTTCAAATTTTCTTCCCATCTTCACGTTCATTTCCATCTTCATCCTCTCCAGCTTTACCTTCCTTTGTCCCATAAGCATTTCTGTCTCACCTTTTCTTTCTACCTTCCCTATAGACAGTCACTGCCACCTGCTAATCTTTCCCACGCCTGCTATTTATGCGTTCCATTTCCTCCCATCCCTTAAATCTCTTCCCTTAACACACATCTCCCCCATCTACACCATTATTGTCCGTGTATTCTTTCCCGTTCTGATCGTATCTGTTCCGCCCTCTCCTCCTTTCTTTCCTTATCTTTCACCTCTTACCTTCCCTTCTTTCCTCCCTTCTCATCCATCACCTTCACCTACGTTTCCCTTTGCATCTCAATCTCATGCTTCTCCTCCATCCCTCCTTCCTTATCTTCCCTCACTTATTCCTGCTTCTTCCCCTCCCCTTAACTAATCCATTATCATCTCATCTATCTTCCTCTCTCTTGCTTCTCACATTATTCTCTCCCCTACCTTCTCCCCTCCTCCCTCCTCTTCTTATCAATCGCTCTTACTTCTATATATTCTCCACCTCATCTACTATCATCTGTCTTCATCTCTTATACGGCATCACCTACTTCCCTCCCCTGCTTTCTGTGTTTCATCCATCTCTTTTCCGCTTGCACTCACCTTCCCTCATCCTCCCTACTCTGATTTCTTTTTGTCCCAGTCTTCCTTCCTTTGTACCTTTTGTCCCTCTTCGCTTTATCTTCCACCCCTCTCTCCCCACCTCCACTTGTTTGTCTTGTTGTCTCTTCCTTCTTTTTCCATTATCTTCATATTCACTCCAGTTTCCCACCTTCGTTATCATCCTCTCTTTCTGTCTTATATCCTAACTTTCATCTTTACCGAATCTATCCTTTTTGCTTCATCACCCGTTCCTCCAGTCCCATCTCCTCATACTCTCGCTGTCTCCTCTTTCCTTACTTTCTCATCTACTCCTCCTCCTTTTTCTCTCTTCTTCAGCTCGCTTACTTATCTCTCAACTTTCAGCATCACTTACGTCACCCTTGTCTTCACTTCATCTCCTGGTCCCCTCACCCCATCTCCACTCTCCTGTCTCTCCCTCTCTTCTCTCACTTTCATCATACCTCTTCCAACCCCAGTCTTCATCCCTCTTTTTTTCTTTTTCCCAGCTATCTTCATCATTCGAACTCGTCCAACTTTTAACTTCTCCTGCTTTTACAGATCTCCACTTCAATTCTATCCCTCCTCCTGTCCCTTCCAGCTAATTCTCTCTATCTCTCATCTTTATCTTTCGGTGTCTCCCTTTCTTCCTAATGTAATTCATTTTTTTTTTTCCGGACAGTTTTGGCTAAAGGTCTTGGTGGATTGGGGAGATAAATTTTCACATGATTCTTGTATTATTACCTGCGCCATGGAGGTTATGTTTCAGCCGGCGTTGGTTTGTTTGTGTGTTGGTTTGTCTGTCTGTCAGCAACTTTACTCAGATAGTTATGAACGGATTTTGATGAAATTTTGTGGAAGGGTGGGCCATGGGCCAAAAAGATTTTTTTTTTTTTGCGGGGGGGGGGGCAATCCAGATTCGCATCCGCAGTACCCTGCACAGTATCTCCAAAAGTTCTCAATGAATTTCAATGGAATTTTGTGGAAAGGTGAGCCATGGATCAAGAAAGAATTGATTAAATTTTTTTGAGGGGGGATCCGGATCCGGATTCTTTGTGGCACTGGCGGAGTTATGCGCTCTCTGGGCGATTTCTAGTTCCAGTATTCTTCTTATTATTCCTTGGTAGGTGTTGCCAAGTATTAACTAACAGACCTACTGCAGACATTCTCTTTTCTTTATGTTCTTTTGCTTTCTTTTCTTCATCATCACCACCACCCCCATCTCTCACGCCAGCGCCCCTTCTCTTCCCGTCTGTCTTTCTCTTTCCGTCTCCTTTCTCCCCTCCCCCTTTCTTCTTTTCTTTCTCATTCCTATTATCAAATTTCATCACCATCACTACTACCCTTGCTCCTCCTCCTCTCCTCCTCTCCTCCTCTCCTCTCTCTCTCTCTCTCTCTCTCTCTCCGTCCATCCATCCTCCCATCACTAGCTTCCTCTTCTTCCATAATCCTCCCCTTCTCTGTCATCTTTATTACCTCCCTTATTCCTCCCCTTTCCCCTCCTCTCTCTCTCTCTCTCTCTCTCTCTCTCTCTCTCTCTCTCTCTCACCACCTTTCCTCCCCACCAAGCCCTTCCTTTCTTCCTTCCATACCTCTTAAAGCCGAGGTGGAGGCAGATGCCACTTCATGCCACTTCCAGCCACTTAAAACCTCATTACAGGGGACCGGCATTCTGAGACCCTTCGTCCTCCCTCCTCCATTATCTTAAAAGGAACTGCTACGAGTCGATACCTATTTATACTCCTTTTATTTTAACTTGGCCTAAAATTTCCCCATCTCCATCTTGAATGCTGAGTTGTAGCAGCTGATTTACGCTAGAATGTCATGCTGTTCAAGAGGAAATGCAATGGAAAAGATGCAGAGTCCTAGTATTGTCTTATTCTGCCAATGAGCTAAGTGAAATAACATAAGGACGAAAATTTGAGCCAGGTTAAGGTGAAAGAACTATACTTTGTGATTTCGCTGAACTGGAACGTGAGGCATTTATATCCTTTTCTCAGCAGTCTTTTAGGGACCAGGAAAGGTGATGATGATGATGATGATGATGATGATGATGATGATGGCTAGGACCATGAAGACAAAAACGATAACGATGAAGAAGAGAGGAGGAGGAAGAGGAGCATGGTGATGATGATGATGATGATGATGATGATAATGATGATACTCGTCTTTCCAACATCTGAGGACAGCTTTAACGACTTTGGACCTGTTCTGGCCACTCTTCTACCGCGAATGCATCCTCCCTTCACCTCTTCCTTCCCCTCATTATATTTTAAGAGCGAGTAATTAGGTCACGGGAATAAATTGCTTAAGTTGTTATTAAGTGTGTGTGATTAATAGCCTGTGGTGAGGCGAGCAGGGAGCGAATATTAAAGTGGGGGAAGGGCCGGTATTCTCTTTGGTCCCTAACACCTTTTCCTAAGCGATTTATTTTGCTCATTACACGTTGCTGTACTATTCTGCGTTATATAAATCCATTCACCATTGCCATACTCTGCGCAAATGTCGCACAAAAGAATATTAACAAACTAATTTAAAAAATAAATAAGGAGCCTTCTTACCCGAGGAAATGGCCAAGAAAACATATAGAGTGACTGGACTGGTAAACAGAAGCCAATTAATATTATTCATTTAGATCCAATTAAATTTTTTATATTATGTTTTTTTTTTGTGTGTGGTCTAAGTTTTTGTCTGTTCAGATTAGGAGAGAATTTTAGAAGTAGGAAGGGTTTGATCTGGTCTACATTAACTCCACCAGTATTAATAATTTTAGTAACTTTTCATTTTAATATACTACTTTCTTTCCTTGTCCATGTTCTTTCACCCTAATTTCCTGTAACGATAGTACCCTAGGGAGCTAGAGAAGAGGATGGGGAGAGAGAAGTCTGCTTTGGTCTGCTGTTCTTAAACTTCTGTAATTAGAGAGTAAGTCTTCCTAACAATATAAAGTTTGAAACACCAAAAAGGTATCGTAATCAGGTCTTCGTGGTTCTGACTGTCTATCTATCTGCCTGTCTGTCTGTCTCTTTGTCTGTCTATCTGAAATCATCTTCTAAAAGTTCCGTAATTTGACAGTATATGTATCAATATTATGACTTTACCAAATCACTTTTGTCTTTGTGGACTCTCTCTCTCTCTCTCTCTCTCTCTCTCTCTCTCTCTCTCTCTCTCTCTCTCTCTCTCTCTCTCTCTCTCTCTCTCAGCATCCCATTTCCTCTCCCTCACAATCTTCCAACCTTTCCTTTCTGCGTCCACCTCAACATGTCAGGACCCACAAACACATATCTACAACTGGTCTGTTATTCCGACCCACTGTCCTCTCTCTCGAACGCTCCCACTTTTATTTTTTGTCTTTTATTTCCACCCTCGAAGCGAAATCCGTAACTTTAATGCCTTACCGTAGAGCTCAGAGGGACAGAAGTATTTTGGCTCGTGCGGAATTCAGTGGAGGTCCGTTTTTTGCATTGGAACGTACCGGGACTGAGACTAGCATCGTAACTTTCGATCATTTTCCCATTTCGTGACTATACTTTTTTCCTCTTAACTTGGTCCAGATTTGCGTCCTTTTGCAGCTATTTTTACGCAGCTCAATGGCAGAAAGGCATTACGACGACTCTATATTCTTTCCATAACTCCTCGTGACTGGTATAATTTTCTCGTGTTAATCTTTTGTTAAATTCAACATTTAAGATGGAGAGGTGGTCTCTTTAGGTCAACAACGAACAAGAAAGACTTTTGAATTTTCTTTTTCAGGCAGACTAAGGAACCTGTGGAAACTTTGCATTTTTAGGCCAAGTTAGAGTAAAATGAGTACCCAATTTGCTTTTCAAAGTAGAGTAAGGGGCATCGGTAGATTCTGTGTCACCCTTTCATTGTCGTTTCAGCACCTTTCTTTAATATACAAAATTTGTTAGTGCAGGAAACTGGAAAGATATGGGAAGATCTTCTTGTCTCCTGTTCACGTCATTCCTGCAATTATCCCCTCTTAAGCATGTCTTGTTTTTGTAAGAAGGACAAGAAACATTGATACTGCGTTTCCCTTACCTTGTCCCTCTTGTAATTATCTTTCATAATAAGACTGCTTAATGGAGGAAGAATAAGAGACAAGGGGGAACTCTTCGCTATCCTTTCTTCGTTCCTCAGCAATCTTAGCCGCGCACTAATTACGGGAAGAACTAGAGACATACGACGTTTCTGGAGGTCGACATCCAACCAAATACCAGAAATAGAAGCCATTGAGTTTTACCGTGTGGGCGTAATCATATCTTCGACGTAATGGAGTCTAGTGGATTCCGTGGCTTGCTAGGAGTGCATCAACTTCGCCAATAACTGAATATAAGATTGAGTCATAGTTACGTATAGCCGTCCCTCCTCCTCCCCCTTTTTTTTTTTTTACATTTTATTTTGTTGCCAACTTTCACAGGATTGGGACAACTTTGTTTAACTGTGTTTAGATAGAGCTTTGTAGTTCGGGTGTGTTATTGTGTTACTAAAATAGCTACTTTAAAGGCTCAGTATAATGAAATGTAAACGAAGCTTTGTACCTAAAGTGTGTTCGTGTACTACTAACTTTTTAAAGGCCGTTGTAGTGAAAGATGCTTATAATTTTGTAGTTATGGAGTGTTTATGCGTTTTTCGAGGCCTCTCGTACTTAGGGTAAATAATTACTGCAGTCAGGGTGATTTTAGTGCAACCCACTGTGGAGGTTTGTTGAAATTTTGTAGCTAGGGTGTGTTGCTAACTGTATTGTAGAGGTCCTTCGTGGTGAAAGGTGTACTGAGCTTCGTGGTTAGTATACAGTATATTCATGCATAACTAAAATTTGCAGTTTAGTATTCTGAGGCCTCTCGTAGTTAGGGCTATATAGAACTTCGTAGTTACGGTGTGTTTATGTGTATCTAACTGCATTGTGACTGAAAAAAATGCTGTCTGGAAGAACGGTCATAAGTCCTTTTTAACGGGCAGTTTGACGTTCCAGGACGCGGGACTGAATACTTAACAAATTCTGCGGCCAACTTCTCTGGGAGTTTCATTGGGAAAAATGTAGCAACTGCCATCTTTAAATACAGTAAGATAGAATTTTAAACTTTCTTGCGCGCTGCTGTACCCTGAATGTTTATTAAATGATGTTAAGTAATCGCTTTAGCATAAAAACTTTCTAGGAAGTTCAGCAGTGTTTGTGTCGCAGCCTTCTGAAGAGGACGCACACTGGTTCACCTTGGGTACACCTACAGTCAGGGACAAATGTTCGCCTGCTTGCTGATCCACTTCTTTACGCACAATGTTTTTTCCGTCTCTTTTCTCCCTGACGCATTCTATCAAAGAGAATCATCAGCGGACAGAGGTTTGCTGTATACTATGTCTGTCGCAGATTAAGAACATTAGTAAGGGGAGGTACGGTAAGTGATAAGTAAAAGGGGTGAAATACTGAGCAAACTTTTGTCGCTGACTGTGACAAGACATGGTACACGGAGCTTTAACTTAAGGTACTCGACCCTCATCTGCTTTTTTTTTTTTTTTTTTTTTTTTTTTTTACATATCTGACTCTCCGTATGTATATATAGATTCACTGGGTCAGGTTATGGGGCTGATATCAAGGTTATTCTCTTTATGTGTAGAAATGTTAGTGTGTTTGTCTTGTGTTGGAGATACCAGTGTCTTCGTGTGAATATTTAGTACAAGAATAGGGGTACTTTTGGACTCCCATGACTAGTCAAATAAATCGCACTGCGCTGCTGTGAATAAAATGCCATAATTACTCGACCGTGAAAGACTAAGAAGTAACTGTAGAGATGATACTGTCAACAACAACAGCAACAACAATGACTCTCTCTCTCTCTCTCTCTCTCTCACCTTCCTATAATCAATACAGTAGTTCACTTTTACCCCCTCATCTCCTCGTCATCTCATTAAGGTCCTGACACTCCTCATTACGTCTCTTCACCTCCTTTATCACCTTTCTTGCATTTTCTTTTATCTTCAATCCCACATTTATTACTTTTCCCGTGCGTTTCTTGCTCATTCTTCTTTTTTATATTTCTTTCTGTTCTATCCTCTCGCTTTTTCTTACTTTCTTTTATTTTCCTTCACCTATTGCTTGTACTGTGTATATTTTCCTTCCTCCATCTCCTTTACCGTAGTTTCTTCACCCGAATCTCACGTCCTCTCTTCTTCCCCTACAGTGTTCCCCAGCTTCCTGCCCCCGCTCACCACGACGCTGGTAGGGCCGGCAGAGGACCTGACGGTGTACCCCGCCCCGGACACCGTATTCACACAGCAGAACAACACGGAAATACGCTCGCAGGTCGGCGCCACGGCGGTACTCCACTGCATCGCACACAATGTCGTCGAAAACACGGTAAGAGAACTAAGCTACGGTGAAGTGTTATATGTTTTATCCCTTCCATCTGCAGAGGAATATATTCGATATTTCACTGAATCGCCTAATTGTTGCTGCGATCCTACTGTAGGCTTATATGAAACGTGAACCCTTTGGATTGGAGGGTGAAATTGCGCTTCTCATGCTGTGCACTAACTTCCTTTCGGGGGACTGAAGGGAAGCTGAGGGACATCTGTATATAGCAAACAGCGGAGCCGGATCTGTTATATCGATGCCATCACGAGAAGGCGTCCTTCTTTAGATCCTGCATCGCCTACATCGCTTAAACTACAATGATTTTTTTTCTTTTTTTGACAACACAAAATTTTATTTGGTACTCCAGTGCATCACACACAAACTCGTAGAATGATAGGGTCAACACTATGAGGACGACTTGTGTGTGTGTGTGTGTGTGTGTGTGTGTGTGTGTGTGTGTGTGTACTGTAAGTGTATGTGGGGCAGTGTTTTCAACCCTTGTGGTACGCATATTAAGCCCGCTCATAAATTGCACAAACACGAGAGAACAATGTACACCTGTGTTTGTGTATTTTGTCCTCTCTTGTTCTCCAGGTCTCTCCACTTTAACATCGCCGCAAAAATGTGCAACGGGGGAACAGAATGAGCCACCAGTCGTCTGTTTGTTTTATTTTCTTTGTTTGTTCTCTCTTTCGCTACCTCTTTTTCTCCTTCGCTGTCTCACACATGGAATCAAGTGGAAGGACAGGAAAGCGAAATATGATAAGGGGTGGCATTTTAAGTGGCACAGGCTTCAAAGCACTTCTTCCTTAGCGATTAATTTTGTATACTGCACCTTAAAAGTCTCTTATTTTGTTTTTCGTATCTCTTTATCGACGTAGTTTGTATCAGCAACATGTGAAATAATACTGACGTGTAATGGGCTGAATACATCGCGAAGAAAAAGGTGTTACGAAACCTTTAAAGTCATTTTGAGGACAACCCTAGGGAAGGTGGAGTGCATTGATAGAAATGAGCAGTTCTGCAGTAGGCAGGTGTAATCTAGAGAGAAGTTCGCCTGATACTCCACTGTGTATACCTGGCACTAGGGGCATGTCCGTCACTTCCTCCCTGAGACATCCAGAGAAAATAATTTTTAGGCAGAAAAACATTTCAGTTCTCGTTAGCTTAGAAAAATTATTTCAGCAGAGTGAGAAGCGCAAGAGGTGAAATGGAACGCAGGGACACAGAATAAGATAAATTTCAAATTATAGTGTGTGTGTTTGTGTGTATATATATATATATATATATATATATATACACAGTATACTGTATATACCTGACGCTTATCCTGTGAGTTTTTAATCTCGTTTTAGTCCTGTCCTCGGGACACCCACGCAAGCATACGGGAGGGACTAAATTATTTGCTATAACCCAGGCATAACTACATTGTTGTGAAGGAAAACTGCCCTGTTCCCTCCCTCCTTCCTCCACCGACCCTTAAATCCCCTCTCTCCCCACTCCGACCCCTGCTCAGTCCCCCCACCATCTCCCTCATTCCCCACCCCCTCCAACCTTCACTGCTCTTATCGTCACACCACCACCTTCCCTGATGATGGGAAGTAACGAGGAAGGGGAAAACTCTCGTTGTGGTAGTGGTGATTGTGGTGGTTGTGGTAGTGGTGGTGAGTGGATTGGTGATGGCTTTCATTACTATTGTGAGGAAAACGGAGGTTGGTAAAACAGTTAATGATATAGGCCTTAATAAGAGTAATGATGATGATGATGTTTGTAATGTTGTGGTTGTTGTGGTGACGGTAGTGTGGTGGTTGTGGTGGTGGTATTGGTGGTGGTGGTATTGGTGATGGTGGTGGTAGTGGTGTTTGTGGTGGTCGTGGGTGGATTGGTGATAAATTAAGATTGAGAGTGTTATTAGTTTTAATAACGATAATGCAAATAGTAATTAATAAAGTATGAGTCATGGTGATGTCTGCGATGTTGTTGGTCGTGGTGGCAGTGATGGTGGGTGGAGTGGTAATCATTTTTAATTAAGATCGTAAGGATAATGAGTTTTGATGATAATAATGTTGCTGAAAAAAAAAATCAGTGCTAATGCTTGTAATTGTGGTGGTGGTGGTGGTGACAGATGGCGTGGTGATTATTTTAAGATAGTAAGAATGATGACGTAGACGGTAATAATGTTTAAAATGAGCATAACAGAGACAAATTTATGGGCTTTGTGATAATGGAGATATAAAAACTAATAAAAATAATAAAGAGAGTAGAGTGGTGATGACACTGATTTAGCGGGAGGAGGAAATGAAGGATGAAAGTCTGTAATGATGATGGTGGTGATGCTTGTGGTGAGAGAGGTGGTGATGATTTTAATTAAGATAGGAAGGACAATGATGATGGAAGTAATAAGCCTTTCACGGACGGCAGAACTCTAGTAAGTTATTGGAACTAACCTCAAACGATCTTATTCAGCTGAGAGTGAGTCTTAGGAGTCCGAGAGTGTTAATACTGTCACCATCAACCCTTTCACGGCCGGAACAACTCAAGTATTTTCTTCCATGTAACCCCCGACGATTTTTTTTTTATGTGAGAGTAAAAGGAAACAGAGTGCTAATGATGCAGGAGATTATGATGCTAAACAGTTAAATGAGAGTAATGGCACTCGAGGCAGTGGTTGTTGTGAGTGGAGTGGTAATAATGATTTTAATTAAGATAGCGAAGGTAATGAGGAAGTGGTTCATAGCACTTTTAATGAGGCTGGTGAAAAGGGTTTATTACAGTAGTGAAATTTGTGATAGTGGTTTTGATGAGTGTAATTAGAATGATGAAGGTGGCTGTGGTAAATGGACATGTGATGATTTAAGAGAGTGAAGATAACAGTGATAGTAATGATGGTACTGAAGGTGATTATAACAGTTTTAACCTTATTATTATCGCATTCTCTTTACTACTTTATTTTCACGTAACATTAACAGTTTTATTTAATTACGAGCGAGTTTAACAGCATGAAAGTGTAAATGCTGTTAATAGCAATCCTCTCAAAGTCGAGATTAGTATTATCTTTCAGCTAATGTTCTGTGATTTTATTTAGCTGAGATTGAGTACACAGATTTACAGAAAATTATTAGATGTGATAGTTGTTTCAAAACCCATGAATCAAGTTTGTCCTTTTATTTCAGTAAATTCTTGATACCTCCAGACCATTTAATTTAAGGATTGTAAAGGCTACTTCCGACTCCTGCTAAAAAAATAAAAAATAAATAAATAAATAAATTCTAGGCGAAATGAAATTGTCTGAAGGCAACATTAACGAAACACAACGTCACAGATATCAGAGGGTTAAGGCAGGATGGATTAGATAATAGTATTTTTGTCTGAAAATATAAATAAACTTACTTCTAAAGGCAAGTTCCAGATTTTGTTTTTTATACGTAGATCTAGATTTACTGAGGCTGGAAGTGCATAGGATTTTTTTCGTATAGGGAGGAAAAGTGAAAGTTGGTATGTACCTACAAATATTACTATCATGCCAGCGCTGACATCTCTCTCTCTCTCTCTCTCTCTCTTTCTCTTTCTCTCTCTCTCTCTCTCTCTCTCTCTCTCTCTCTCTCTCTCTCTCTCTCGTGTGTGTGTAGGCTGTGTAACTATGTACAGTAATTATCTTTTCCTCATTCTGGTATGCGTGGGTGTATTTGTTCTCTTTCTCTCTGTGCATCTGTATGTATCTTTTCTGTGTAGGTGCATGCGTGTGCATATGTGTACATATGCATGTGCGTGTGTGAATGCGTTTATGTGTGAATGGGTGTATTTTATATGCGTGTGTATTTGAGTTTATTTGTATGCTTGTGTGTGGGGGGGAGGGAGCATGTGTATATATACGAGTATATGGTACATCTGTTTCGTGTGTGTGTGTTGTGTGTGTGTGTGTGTGTGTGTGTGTGTGTGTGTGTGTGTGTGTAACTACCCCAGCATTCGTTCCCTCGTGAGAGTTGAAAATAATGACGGGCATCTGGCCGAGCGACGCACCGGTACACATAACTTTGTTCCACGGGCAAAATCTAATCAGAGAGAGGCAGGCAGACAGGCAAGCAGGCAGGTAGTGAGGCAGGCAGGAATTCAAGTATTAGGACAGGGAGACAGATAGGCAGGGAAATGGGCAGGTGAGCTTGGAAATGGGAAGGCAGGCAGACAGTGAGGCGGGCACATTGGCAGGAAAATGGGTGGGTAGGCAGAGAGTGAGTCAGACACACTGGCAGGAAAATGGGCTCGTAGGCACAGAAGTGAGCAGGTAAGTAGGAAAACGGGCAGGTAATCAGGCGTATAAGTAGACAGACAGATTGACAGGTGAGCAGATAGACCGGGAAATATGCAGGTACGCGTGGAAATGGGCGGGTAAGCAAGGAAATGGACGGGTAGGCAGTAAGATAGATAGGCAAGCAGATACGCCGGGAAATGGGCAGGTACGCAGGGAAATAACCAGTTAACCTTTTAGTGGACAGGAGATTAGCTTAACCGAGCAAAATTTTCCGACGATAACTTGAATGAAATGTGTATGTGAGGACCTGCTCTGTTAACTCCTTGAATCCGGTGACAATCTTTAGTTTTATTCTTTATACTTATTCAATTTATTTAACCTAGAGGACACGCCTTCTAGTAAAAGATGAATGAAGCCTCAGTGTGACCTTCCCAGTGAGCAAAGTCTCTCTGAAGATTAGTAAAATTGTCTCATGGTAGCAAAAGTAATCTTAAAAATACAACATTGACGATAAAGGGTTTAAACAATGGTTCTTGGCCTGCGGTGCGCGTCCGTCCAAGAGAGCGTGGGAGAAATTCAAAGAGAGACTCGAATTGTTAGTGTGTATGAAGGTTTACACTACAAATACTGTACACGCTTGCTATTAAGCGTATACTACTTGCAGTTGGTGTGTGTGTGTGTGTGTGTGTGTGTGTGTGTGTGTGTGTGTGTGTGTGTGTGTGTGTAAATGCAGATCGAGGCAAGGAAATAGTCATGTACACAGAGATATAGTCAGTTAAGTAGTATATCAGGCAGGGAAATAATCACAGATCGGGAAACATTAAACACTAAATCCACGAAACCACAAAATGTTGCCCTAATAAACACATTCTACCACCGTGACCAATGAAGATTTACTATAGCGGTAAAATGTAAGGGAAAAAATAGCCTGTGTTTTGTTAGAGGCAATTAATTAACCGATTCACTACCAGAGGCCACACGCAAATATATAGGGGGAATAAAAATCGCTGGGTGGTGGGAAATGAGGGCTAATAGAGAGTTTTGCACTGGCCCTTTCAATACTGATGAGCTCTCGTCGGATGAAAGCAAGAATGAATAAGTCCTATCATAAATGCAACGTCCTGGCTTCTCAAAATGAACGGGTCTTGAATTTGGCTCTCTGATGTTTTGTATTTTTCGTGGATAGAACAGTACTGTAGTGCGGGCTGTAGCCTTTGGTTCCTTCCTCCTCGAAAAAAAAGGAAATAAACTGGAATGGCTGATAGTGTTTATAACTGTTCTATTGAAAGTTTAGTCCTGTGCCGAATAATAACGTTGGGGGGAAGCTAGCATAAATTTATAAACAGCCGTCATATACCTTCAGAGGCTAATGGAGACTGTTTATAATAATTTCAGAGGTCATCCCCGTAAGCTGGAAGGTAAATAACTAGTGGCAGGTAACAAGAATAAATGCTGAAAGACGTCATGACACTGTGGGGTTCAGACGAATGTATTAGGAAACATTTGATTGAGAGAGGTGACCTTTAAGCTGGACAGAATATTTTCGTTAGGGAAGAAATTAAATACAGGTACGAGGGTATGGAACGTTATCGTAGTGAATGTGTGTGTGTGTGTGTGTGTGTGTGTGTGTGTGTGTGTGAGAGAGAGAGAGAGAGAGAGAGAGAGAGAGAAGCGTCCAGACAAACAGAGGTCGCTATTGCCGAGTATCACGATGCCAAAAACAGACAGAGAAGGGTCCCGGCCTATCACTGATCCTGACCGAGAATATCAGCATCAACAAAACAAATATATCGGCTCAGGCTGCGGGCACGTTCCAAGCTTACATTCTCTTACCTCTTAAAACCAGAGTAAGATATTGGAGGACCTGAGTTGCTGGCACCCATATTACTTTTTACACCAGATCTGACTTTTGGTGTAATACCATTTTTTAGCAGTATCTATCTAAAGATATAGTTAGATAGGCATAGATAGATTGATAGCATATATTAAAGATCGTCGCTACATGCCAAATTGTTTGAATATACAAGTAAGGTTATTTTCTAGTTGATTTCTCGATGTGACTTCAATACTCAGGCGCTGCGTGACTCCGCCTCGTAAATCCCACGCACTGATTAAGGTCAAAATTAACAGTGATTAGCCAACAATAGCCAGGTACAGAGTTTCTCACGCCTCGTTCTCTTTCTGATACGCATGTATGGTAATGGATCATCATCATCATCATCATCATCATCATCATCATCATCATCATCATTATCTGTTATCTATTATTCAAAATGGGTTTGGCAGGATCTAGTACCATTAACAAAAGAGCAGCCTCAAACCTTACCCAAACTGACCTAACCAAAACCCTTGACCATAGACCGAAATTGAAAATAAATGGTTAACTGCAAAAAATAAAGGCAGAAGGAAATTACAACTAAGCAAATACATAAGCAAAACTAATCCATCATTATTTCCCCACAGAGCATCAGTCTTCCAAAATATTCCAGTTCCAGTGTATGTGATGCAACGCGACAATGGAAAGAAAAATGGCCGGTCATATTTTGTGCCGTGATTGGCTGCATTAGGGCGGGACGATGAGCGAACCGATGTATGGTCCATTTCACTGCATAACAACGCTGTTGGATTTTGTATTTTCCGTAATCGTTTTTCTGGATAGCAGCCTCATCGTTTGTATTAGTGATGATGATGATGATGATGATGATGATGATGATGATGATGGCCACAGTTTCTCCTGAGTTTGTGTTTTCCTATTTCTGCTTCAGGGTAATAATAATAATAATAATAATAATAATAATGATAATGATAATAATAATAATAATAATAATAATAATTAAAACCAAAATGTAAGTGCCATTTGTCCTACGCTCACACAAAATAATGGCTCCATCTCTATCTGAAGGCGTTTCATCAGGGGAGAAATAGACTCCTTCACCTGCCCTTTTTGTACCTGTGATAGACCTGTCGTGGGAGGGCAGGATGGAGGGGATATGTGGAGGAATCCTGGATGAGGAGGAAAGAGAGGGAGGAGAGAATGGAGGGGGGACGGAAGAGTGAGGAGAGGCGAGAGAAAAGAGTATGAGAGGTGAAAAGGGAGGGGGAGGGAAAGAGGTGGGAGGAGGATAAGAATGCAGGGTAAGAATGAAAGAATTCTCGGGTCAGAGGAAAGACAGGGAGAAGAGAAAGGCAGTAGGGAAAGGAAGGAAACGAGAGGTGAAAGGACAGTAAGGCAGGGTAAGAATAAGAGACTTTTTGGATAAGCAGGAAAATTGAAGAAAGAAGGAAAATAGGTAGGAAGGAAATAGACAAGACGGCCAGGATGACATTGTAGGAAGATGGGGAATAAGGACATGAAAAGGAAAACAAAGAGAATGAATAAAAAAATATGAAGGAAAGAGAACACTGGGACATAAAGGAGGAGAACACAAAAGAAAATGGGATGAGAGAAAATATTGCAGAAAAGAGGAGAGGAAGCAGAACACAGAGATAGAGAAAAAAAAAATAAGGAAAAGAGACAAAAGGTAAGGCCGAAACGCAGATAGGAAACAGAATACGAAGGCAAAAATAAAGAAGATAAACAGGGATCAAATTGACGGGGAGGGGAACGTATGACGAAGATAATAAAAGAAAATTAAGTGTAAAAATAAGGGAAGGATCAGATTAGGAGATAGGGAATAAAAAACTAAAGTTTTGATGGGTAATATACAATCTCGTGCGTGGACAGAAAGAGAGAGAGAGAGAGAGAGAGAGAGAGAGAGAGAGTCTGGATGTTTAAAAAGCGTATTTTTGTGTTCGAATTTAAAAGTAAACACACACTACGGAATTAATTGTGTAGTTTGAAACACCGTAAGGCAAATTAGGAAATAGTTCAAAAATTCCAGAGAAGTGTGTGTGTGTGTGTGCTAAAATTGGTCGCCTTCTCGTGTACGTTCAGAAGTATGGCAATGTGAGTGACATTTCATTACAAGTTTTCCCTTTTCATTCCCAGCCAGCCATTGTTTTCCCACACATTTCTCTCTCTCTCTCTCTCTCTCTCTCTCTCTTTCTGAAATGTCTTAGATTCTCTCTCCATCTTTTCATTCTGTCTTCGTCTACTTCTCCTTTCATCACTGTATCTCCCTTACATCCTTATACGCTCTGATTTTCTCATCTTCCACTTGTTACCGCTTCCGTCTCTTGTCTCCTTACACACACACACACACACACACACACACACACACACACACACACACGCAATGAGAGAGAGAGAGAGAGAGAGAGAGAGAGAGAGTGACAAGGCTGGAAAGAGAGCGAGTACAGGGGAAAGGGGAACACTGAATGGGAGACCTTAAAGCGAGAAAGGAGAAGAGGGAAGGAGAAAATTACGCAAATGCAGAGGGAGGCAAGCAATAAGAGAGGGAGAGAGAGAGAGAGAGAGAGAGAGAGAGAGAGAGAGAGAGAACCTAGCAAAGCAGGAGCTGAAATGAAACTCGCATGATGAAGAGCCAAGGGGAAGAGTGTCAACATAGGAGGGAGAAAGACAGAGGCGAGACAAGAAGTGAGGAAAACAGTATATAAGGAGGGAGAGAAAATCAGAGATAGATAAATAGATGCAGAAAGAGAAAGAGAGAGAGAGAGAGAGAGAGAGAGAGAGAGAGAGAGAGAGAGAGAGACAAAGACAGAGACAGAGACAGAGAACGCGATAACAGAATGAGGAGGGTGAGAAAATCAAAGCGTACAAGGGAACAGAGGAGAAAGGATGATTAGAGAAGGGGATGATAGAGGAATGAAATGAGGAGAGAGAGAGAGAGAGAGAGAGAGAGAGAGAGAGAGAGAGAGAGAGAGAGAATGTCAAAACACCGCATTACGTCTGGTCACGATAAGCTAAGAAAAATTGATCATCGAGTTAGAGGGGTTAATGATGTGGCCCTTTGACTGTTCCTGTCGTCCTCTTCAACTTCTGTCTCTTCTTTCCTTTTTCCTCTTCCTCCTTTCTTTTTTTCTTCTACTTCCTCCTCCTCTTCCTCCTTTCTTTTTTTCTTCTACTTCCTCCTCCTCTTCCTCCTTTCTTTTTTTCTTCTACTTCCTCCTCCTCTTCCTCCTCCTCCTCCTCCTCCTGCTTCTCCTTGTTTCCCGCCATCAGCTCTCAAGGCCGTACACTAGGAAGCAAACCAATGCACGTTCTTCTTGACGATTTATGTTTTAGTCTACGCCTTAAACTACTCCTGTGTTTTATTTAAGCCTTTGTAATATGAATACAGCTTTCTCAACAGCGTACAAGAGGATACTGAGGTGTGATGTACAGACCAAATCGCTATCGCTAATGAAGGGGTGTTACGAGATCTCAGGGGTCACTCAAAATACAACCTTGAATGAAAAGTTAACCCCAGTTCAAGAGGGGCATTTTCTATCAACTCAGTATTTCCGACAACTTCCAGCAGACGCCAATATGAACCTCCTCCTCCCTCTTCCTCCTCCTCCTCCTCCTCCTCCTCGTACATCCCGTCAGAGAAACTTTCAAGGTCTTGCTGTTTCCGTTGACTTTAACTAGGCATAAAATTGGTTTCTTTCCATCTTGAATGCTGAGCTGTAAAGTTTAGCACTAAGATACGGTGCTGTCACGAAACGTGCTATGGACGCTTCGCAAAGTTATATTATCATCTTTTCCTGCAACTGTCCTAAGGGAAATTGACACCAAGAGGACGAAATTCTCCATCCAGTTTTGAGTGAAGGAAGTACAGATCTACGCTGCATATAACTATCGAAAGGTGGCAAAATGGGAGGACGTCTTCTCATCCCATAAGGAGGCTCCCTAGCACCTCTTCCATAGCGATTTATTTTTCGGATGCTGCTGGTTAGTACTATTTTGTATGTTATTTACGATGTGTATCGTGATATTAGAATGATTTTAACATCACAGAAGAGGATAGCAAGGTGTAATAAGCAAATTAAATTGCCTACGAAAAGGTGTCAGGAAAGCTTCCTTAACCTATGATTCACCCTCGGTTCAATAAAGTCGTCTGACGTTAGTTGGAATTAAATACTAGAGTTGCCTCGACCATGAGAGGGTTATTGATGGCCGTATTAACACTCCCAGGTTCTCATGACTCCTCCCTTACAGGTTTGCTCACTCAGGTTTTATAACATGGCCCTGAATGACAAGAGATTTACCCAAACTCATGAGGGACATTTCAGACGACTCGAATATTTCCCACAAGTTTCCCAGACGCCGATATGAACTCCACCCTCCTACCCTCCCTTCCCCTTCCTCTTCCCCCTTCCCTCCTCTTCCCCCTCCTCATCGACGGAGTTTTCAAGGTCTCGCTTTTCCTGCCTTGGACTGCGGTAAATAAAAATTTTTGGAAGGTGGCAATGACAAAATTAAAACGACAGCGCCGCACTTATATCTCAGGAAACCTAAAATTTGTTATATTCTTTCGCCCTAACTTGGTCTGGATTTTCGTCCTTTTGCAGTTTATTTCACGTTGCTCAGTGGGAGAAAAGGACAATTTACAGCTCTGTCATAACACTTCTTCGTGACTCGCACCATATTATACTGTTAATCTCTTGTTACAACATTATGAAAGAAGAAATGGCAGTTTTAGACAGTGTTAGAGAAAAATGAGTATACAGTCCCGGTGGCTTTTTTTCTGTTTATCGACGAAGCTGACACAGATCTGGATGCGAATAAAGTTACTCATGCTTAAGAGGGATATTAATATTTTGTAGTGTGGCGAGTATTGCGTTTTTTCTACTAGATCTAGAGATTCTAACCTCCATTTAACGATAATTCTCAGCGATCAGCGCCAAGAAATCTAGCTATAGTCGATAATTTTGTAAGTTTTACCCGTATTTCCAGTGATTATTGGCCCTGTTCTAGTGATTTTCTGGATATATTTGTACTTAGCGCCATTCTAGCGGTTTTTGAGAGCAAGATGGATGAGGTAAACAGGATGGAGCTTAAACTCTACTTCCTCTCACGCTTCGGGCTACGCAGAACGTTGAGAAAATAAAGAATTCAAGCTCTGTCCAGTGCATCCCTCACACTCCACTCGTCCACGTGTCAAAAAGGATCAAACTCTTTTGAGAGCAACTATAGCGGTATTTGTGGCTCTGGATTTAGCAACACAAATTTTTAACAACTTCAGTATTTCCAACAACTCTCCCAATCCTATCCTACCCTACCCCCGAACGTGTCCCCTTGTTGAAAAGAATCAGCCACTTTTGACAGCTTGTTTAGTGGATTTGTGGCTCTGGATTTAGCAACACAAATATCTTAACAGCTTCAGCATTTCCAGCAACTTCTCCAATCCTATCCTGCTCTACCCCCATCCCGCCGGCAGTTTTCAAGACCCTACTGCATCCGCCTCGGTATGTGCTATCGGGCGGAAAGAAACACGGGCTCACAGACACACTCTCATTCACTCCTCTCCCTGTCCTTTGATCGGACTTTTGGTACTTTCCCAGATTCGTGAGACTGGGACATTGGGGATTTCATTACACCTCACTCTTAGCGATTTATTCTGGGCAGTATTCCTCAGTATCCTTATGTTTGTTAGCAGTGCGAATTATGGGGAAATGTTTGGGTGCTTTCCTCTTTGGTTACACACACACACACACACACACACACACACACACACACACACACACACACACACACACACACACACGTCATTAAATCGATATGAGTAACGAAGAGAGAGAGAGAGAGAGAGAGAGAGAGAGAGAGAGATACTTAATCTTTTTTTTTTTTTTTTCACTCTCTACCCTCTGATCGAACTTATGGGCTTTCCTGTAGACTCGTGAGACAAAGACGTGTTGTAGGTGACATAGGGAGCTGCGTAACGCCTTTTCCTAAGCGATTTATTCTACAACTTCATTCAGTATCCTGTTGTATGTAAGTGATGCATTGACGATACTAGAGGCAAAAATAAAATACACCAGAATGATAAACTGTAATGTGAAAAGTAAAATATCGGAATAATAGTCTTCTTTGGTCGTGTCTGATAGATTTTATGGTTTTTATTTTGCCTTCCTTTTTATATCCTCTTGGTTGGTAAGATGTGAAGTTTTCTATCGTTTTATTTTTCGTGTTTAGATTCATTTTACTTCGTTTTTATTATCATAGGAATTCCTGGGGTATAAAAAATGCCGCCTTTATTTTTTTTATCTGAATATAAAAGGCGGTGCGCTCTTTTTTGTGTTCTCTCTCTCTCTCTCTCTCTCTCTCTCTCTCTCTCTCTCTCTCTCTCGCTCTCGTGGTCTGCACAATTCTAGTATTCTGTTCTAGCCAGCCTAAACGATTTTATTTATGTTAGTCTTGTTGGTGGGATATGGTATTCTGTTTGTGTGTGTGTGTGTGTGTGTGTGTGTGTGTGTGTGTGTGTGTGTATTACTTAGTTTGGGAATCCTTTGCACTAAGCTTAATGACAAGATTATTTTTTTTCCCTACCAAGAGAAGGTATTCATCAGTGGAAACTTAAATATTCAGTCGTATTTTTCCTCGCGGTTTGGCTTTGAAGCTTTTGTCTCCCACTTTTTTATTTTCATTTTTTGTGCTTCTTGACTCCTCCATTATTTTCTCTCTCCTCTTTGATTTTTGTTATTGTTTTTTATTTGTTCCTGAGTCGAGGGTACTTCTTTGATGTCCCCAGATTGCTTTGTTTGGCTCTAATTGCGTGCTCATGAGTGAAGTCTGGCTGAGAGAGAGGCATAATATATTTTAGCCAGCCTCAGTGGTCCATCTATATTCTCCTTTAGGTCCTCTCACCCTGCTTGATGTTCTGTTTGACTCTCCACTGTCTTTCTCCTCTCCCTCTGTCTCCCATTTCTCTGCATCTTCTATCTCTTCATTCTACTTCTCCCATGTCTCTGTCTCCCGTTTTTCAGTATCTCGTCCGTCTCATTATATTGTTTTGTTTCCTTCCGCTTTATCCTACTTCCTTTCTTTGTTTCCATCATTATTTACTTCCTATCCTATGTTTTCTTTATCCTGTCTCCTCTTTCACTGCATCTTTTCTGCATATTCATTCTGCTTTGTAACTCAATTGTATCCTTTTTCTGTGTCCTCATTCTCTCTCTCTCTCTCTCCTTCCTCTTTGTCTTCATTTGTCCCTCCTCTGCTTCCTTTCTCTGTTTCCACTCTTTTTACCTCCCTGTCTCTCCTTTCTCCCTCTCCCCTCTGTTTCCTGAGTCTACTTTGTCTCTCATCCATTCCATTTTTCTATGTCTCCTTTATATCGATCTACCCCTCCTGTCTCCCTTCCGTGTTTTCCCTCTCAGTTTCTGACTTCTCTCTGTATCTCCCATGATTTCCCTCTCTTTGTCTCCCCTTACTCTGTTTTCCCTCTGGTTACCCTCTTTCCCTCCTCCCTCGCTACCCTGTCTCCATTCTGTCTCTCTTCCATTGTCTTCCTTCCCCTTTGTGTCCTCTGCTTCCCTTTACACGTCCATTAGTTCCCCTTACCTCGTCCTCTTTGGTGTGCATACCTCCCCCTCTTCACTCCCCTCCTCTAGCCTCTCCTCCACTTGCTTCTTTTTCCCTCTCCCTCTCCCTTCCCTCCCTCTCTCCTCACTTCTCCTTCCTCTCATGTCTCTTCTTCCTCATCCTCTCCTCAGCTTCATTAAGTCCTTTGATATTGCCGCTTCCTCCCTCTCTTCTAGTCCTTTCTCTCTCTCTCTCTCTCTCTCTCTGCATATACACTATATATATATAGATAGATAGATAGATAGATAGATAGATTATATATATATATATATATATATATATATATATATATATATATATATATATATATATATATATATATATATATATATATATTCTTTACGTCCAAACTTCGCAGCCAACGGCATCATACTTTTTCCCATACGTTTATCACTGTTAGTTTATCTGTCTTCTTTCCTCTTTTCTGTATCCTTCGCTCTTTCACCTTTTTCCACCTTCTCTTCCTCCCTCGTATCAGTAAAATGGGATTAGTTTCTGCTGAGGTACTGGGCCAGGGATGATCAGGGGATTATTACCAGTACATTCTTTAGCGCAAGAAGCACCCACTTGAGGTCTGGGATATTGGCTGTAGATTTAATTCCCAGTGCCTTCAAGGATCTCCCTCTAATTGTATAGTTCTTATTCAGTCATTCGTACTTCTTCATGAACAACAAAAATAACTGAAGCTAAGAAACGTG
This sequence comes from Coenobita brevimanus, assembly GCF_032717465.1. Classification (NCBI taxonomy): domain Eukaryota; kingdom Metazoa; phylum Arthropoda; class Malacostraca; order Decapoda; family Coenobitidae; genus Coenobita; species Coenobita brevimanus. The sequence goes on from NC_137027.1 coordinate 14,013,968, forward strand.
CGCAGTGTTTCCTTCGAGTTAAATCTGAACGAAAAGCAATACTTTAGATCCGATCATTTCCACATACCTGGACACGCTGCGTTTTGAAAGACTGGAGATGGACAGAAAGATAAACAGACTGAGAAAAACAGTTCCTGTTCTTTTCAACTCCATCTCTTGATCCTGACAGCCACTACGAACTCTGTAATATTAAAACCTCACCAAACTCTACTGTATCACCTTATCTTAGTGCTCTTGACAAATGTGTACCGTCCTGTATTATCGTTAGGTTGCCGTACCTGTCTATCTTCGTCCAAAGCTGTCGCACGGTAGACCTATCAGGAAAGTGCGTCGTGTGCGACATATCGCCCACAAGTTTAGAATCGAGTACAGTAGGTCATGCGTCCATAATTTCGGATTCGACCGTACTGAACGTTTGAAAAGTGCTCATTCCTCTCTCTCTCTCTCTCTCTCTCTCTCTCTGGAACATACTGAGCAGTAACAAGGTAAATGGAAAGCCTTACTGAACTTGTATGCAAAATTTTCTTATATATAGATGTGAATTTTCTGATATATTCATTGTTGACAGTCTTCTTTTCTCAGCCTGATATTCTCACTGCCTATGACCTCCAGCTAAATATCGTGTCCAGCCGCCTCGAAATGAACGGATCTTGAATTTTTCACTGATTAACATTTATTGCAAGGGACTCGTTTTGTTGGCTGCTGCTATGTTTTGAGTTCTTTCTTGTTTGCATAAAAGAAAACATTACAAGGAAGGAAAGTCAATACCGATTCTATTTCCAAGCATTTATTGTTGGATCCGTTCATTATTAATTCATGTATAGTTGTTGACAAGAATATCGCTTCAATTACTACCCGAACAATTATGAAACTCTTACACTGTATTAAAAAAAGATTGTTGGGTTCCGAAGAAGATCACTAAATTTCAACATATTCTGCTCACACTTTCGTTGTCTGTCGTTATAAGGCACATCAGCGTTTATGTCATCAACTGAACATTCATTATTGCTTCCTGTCCGTTCATTTTATTTCCATCATTTCGTGCAGCATCTTACTGAACTCCTGTCTTCACTCCCTTTCACTTGTATACATATATTAATGATCCCAAGGGACGCCCACGCCTCGTCTCCAGGCATGCTGTTATATGTGTGTTGATCTGCAAGCTAAGGAGAGGACATCAGGGAACGTGTACCCCATCCTGTTTATATATATCATGTCGTTCATTACAATCGTACCCCTATTATACTTTTACGTAAACCTTACTAACTTTCTCTCGCCGTTGTGTGTGTGTGTGTGTGTGTGTGTGTGTGTGTGTGTGTGTGTGTGTGTGTGTGTGTGTGTGTGTGTGTGTGTGTGTGTGTGTGTGTGTGTGTGTGTGTGTGTGTGTGTGTGTGTGTGTGTGTGTGTGTGTTGTTCTATATGCAAAAGGGCATGAGGGGGCAGCACATTCTGACCTGCTAATTGCACATATACAGTACTGTAATTTGCCCTGTCCGTTTAGCTCGTCTCTATCTATCCACACCCCAGCCATACTTTTACGTTAAACCCTAATGGACATGTCAGCTTTATCTTCAGGCATGTGTGGGTGTTGCTCTAGTTTATATTAAGGGAAATAAATACCATAGCACCATTCCCTGCATAGTTTATCCTCCCTTCCATCACGCCCCTGCAGTACGTTCATGCAAAACCCTATCGAGCATCTCAGCTTTATTTTCAAGCTTATGTGCCGGAATATTAAAGGAAAAAGCACTTTCTTCCTTCTTACTGTCCGTGTCCATAGCTGAGCCTCTGTCCACCACACCCCTTACTATACTCTGATGCAAAATCCTCGTTCAGCATACCGGATTTATAGATCATCTCAGCTTTATCTTCATTCGCGTGTGGGTGTTGCTCCATATGCTAAAGGACACGAGGGAGGCGTCGTACCCTACCTCCTGCCTTTCATACACCAGGAGGTTACGACACATATCAGGGCTGGTTTACGACGTTGCTTGCAAGGGCGTCTCATGAGGCACTGCGACGGCTTGGGCTGAGATAGAGAGCTCGTTGGTGGTTAAGTATCGCGTAGGAAATCATGAAATTCCATGTCGGGTGTCGGAGTTACTTAGAGGATTCTAGGGGGAAAATAGGAAACCAAGATGGACACGTCGAGGTAAACTGGTATAAAATTTCCAAACTTGATGAAAAAGAGGCAGGAAGCACGGTATATCTAACAGCGGAAACAAATCCTTAAGTTACAGCTGGAGACTCATATATTTTAATTTGACTAGCGTCCGAATGTTATATTTGCAAATACCAGGGTACTAACCTCTCTGTGGTGAAACATCTTACAATCTCGATGGAAAAAAAGCCTCTAGTATCCCCTTCAGTACGAAATCGCTTCACAAATCATTAGAATACATGCTATCACCCGTAGATTATATTAAGTTTAGACCTACCCAGTCTCAGGGAAAAGGCAGGGAAGTGATTTATACGACAGCAACTACTCACTCTGAAGACACCCTTTAAGTCTATAAGCATAAGGTTCTTAACTCATTTAGCCCAAGGATGTTTTTCTTGTTGCTGCTTGAACGTTTTATTCAGGCTAGTAGAGTCCCTCAGTGCCGAAGAATTCACTGAAGAACATATCTAACCCAAGCAGGAAAAGTTAATATAAAGTTGGAAAAGAAAATCTGCATACGAGTGTGGCAAAAATTGCATTCACAGTACATTAAAGGAGTTAAACATTATTGCTCTCCCCGCTAGACAGTTTATCTAACTTAATGGCGATCTCACACATCTCCAGATTCCCCGTCTGGTGTCATGCCTATAAATTATGGAACAGGGAGCAGGGGGGATATGGGTGAAGGGTGAGGAGGGGTAGGCGAGGGATGAGGGTGTAGGCGAGGGTGGGGGTAGGTGAAGAGTGTGGGGGTAGGTGAGGGGAGAGGAGGGGGGGTATGTGAAAGGGTAGAAATTGGATCATATTAACAATTCTCATTAACTGCTAACGAATTTATTCAACGTAGATAAATACTAGGCCAGTCAAATGGATTACACCTTATTCATTATTCATCTGGTCTCCTTCAACTTAGCGACAGACAGACAACTACGCTCATGTAACTTGTAATTGAGTTTTTGTGTTACTTAATGGACTCGGAGAGGAGGAGGAAGGAGGAGGAGGGAAACTAGGAAGACGGGGAGGAGGGAGTTTGAGGAAGGAGGAGAAATAGGGAGATAGGAAGGAAGAGGAGGAAAAGAAAGTGAGGACAGGGAGGGTAGTTGGAAATGGAAAAGGAGACGGGATGGAAAGGGAGGAGGACGCGGAGGAAGAGAGGGGGGGAGGAAGAAGAAGGAGGTATATAGGAGGTTGTGGAGCATATAGAGGAGAAGAAAAATGAGGGAAGGGCAAGAATAAAGGAGCTTAGGATGCTTTCTGATATCTGTTATTAACATTTGTGTTCAAAGTACAGAATGCATGTGGTGTCCTGTGTAATAATAATGCAAACTGCGTCCATATTTACAAGATAACGTACAAGAAATTTTTTATCTTCTCAGCCAAAGGCCAGGTTTTATTTTATTCTTGCTAGTGGCAAGAGATTTTATGCAACTTAGAAATGTCGCTCTGCAAGGTTCACTCTGATGGAATATTTCTTACTGATCTTCCCTACAATTCTGCTTTGAGGTATCGTGAAATAGACGGCGTGACTACTTTTTCTACTGTTTTTACTGTTCCTAATCCCCCTGTTCCTCCTGTCCCTGCGGTTTCTTCTTTGTCTTTAAAATTAATTGATCCTCCCTACTTATTTGCCATCAGATACTGCGGATCAGACAGCACGAATTCTTTTACTACTGTTTCTAATATTTCTCCAGTTCCTACTATTGTTTAATCCTACAGCTGTTGTTAACTGATCACTACCTTCGCTGTTGACTGATCCAACCTTTGCTATTGACTAATTCCATCATTATTACTAACTAACCTTATGTTACTGACTAATCCTACCTTTGCTACTGCTTAATCCCCTTTTTATCACTCTTAAGTTTTCCCAACCAGTCCTGCCTTTGTAAATGAATGCTCTACCTCCGCTACTAACGAATTCTACCTTTAATACTGATTGATCCAACCTCTGTTACTAACTGATCCAACCTCTCTTTCTCTCTTCCTTCAGGTATCGTGGATCAGACGGCGTGACTACCACCTGCTGACCGTCGGATCACAAGCGTACAGTAGTGATGAGAGGTTTCAGGTCCGTTATGTCAAGCAGGAGAATGTAAGTACTGGAGTGAGTATCAGTTGGGAATTTATAAGTAATTAAATATGTAAGTAGGTAAGGAGTGAGTAAAAATGTAAGGATGTAAGATGTAAGGAGGTAACACGATGATTATCAGTAAGATCTAAGTAAGGAAGTAAAGAAATACGTAACGCCGTGAGTACCAGCAAAATGTATCTAAGTAAGAAGGTACAGCAATGGGTAGCACAAAGTAAGTTGTAAGTAAATAAGTAAGGAAGTATATAGGTACGGTAAGTAAGTAAAGTACCCGAGTCATTATCAGTAAATGTGTCTGGAGCTAATATTAACTACAAAGGAAAAAAATGAAAAATATAACCTTACGCATAAACAAACATAGGAAGCATTACCTTCGATGTGGTAAAATCAAGACCAGGTAGGAAAAAAAAAATATGTGACTGCTCAGTACACATGATTACCGACGTAGCCAGCCATAATAATCATGATTTTTGTGCACAGGCTGATTGGAATTATCCCATTGTTGGTGTTTTTTGCATTTTAGGTTAGCATAATTGGTGGGCAGGGAAACAAATGAATTAGCATACAGACTGGCACATAACACGCCATTTAAGCTCCGCGCTGTAATATATACCGTAATGTTATACCTTAAAATACATACTGTAAATTACATAAATAATTCCATTCTTCCGTGTTCTGAATACGGGGTCAACATAGACTGTATTTTTCGATGTGTAGATATAAGGCTTGCTAGATCTCCCACTCCTACTCTTTTTCTTTCTTCCTTTCTGGATCTATCTTCGCCGCACCTTAACTTCTAGGAGGAAATTATGGCTGAAATGATGTTGTTCATGTTGGTAATGATAATGATTCTCATCCCCCAGTTCCTTGTATTTTATGCAGTTTCACATACGATCCCTAGCTTTCTTCCATTTTCACTTTCTTTTTTTCTCATCTTTTCCCCTTTCCCCTTACTGTTCTCCGACCTTACTTTAATAAGATCTCACATGGACATATCTCTCACATCTCCAGAATCTTACACTTACTCGTACTATCTTATTTTTATCCCCATAGCATGCCAGGGGAGAAGGGTGTATCCTTTTGTGGGTATGGTGTCGTGGTGGTTCTAACATCATATGGCCCTTTTTCTCCCCCCCTCCCACAGGACTGGCAATTGCATATCAGGTACGTGCAGGTCAGAGATGATGGTGTCTACGAGTGTCAAGTGCCGTCACACCCGCCAGTCAGTCTCTTTGCAACGCTCAGAGTCCTAGGTGAGTTCTTACGTGTCTTTCTTGGTTTAGCTTGGTGTGTGTGTGTGTGTGTGTGTGTGTGTGTGTGTGTGTGTGTGTGTGTGTGTGTGTGTGTGTGTGTGTGTGTGTGTGTACGCGCGCGCGTGCATTGTGGCAGCATGAGGTGTGGTAGTGTGATGAGTGTGTGAATTGTTGAGTGTGAAGTGTGTCAGTGTGAGACGTATTAATGAATCAGAGATGGATTGACGTTAATGAATCAGCTATTTGGTGGAGAAATGCAGATAATTGGCTACCTATTTTTCCTGTGTTCTAAAGCACCTTATGTTCCAACGCACCTTAATGTAACTTAACTAGATCTCTCACTCATCCCATCCTCTCTTGACTAACCTAACCCAGCTTCAGATAACTTAGATAACTTTATGTAATTTCCGTTATTTTTCCTTCTCGTTCTCTCCCGCATCATCCTAACATGATTAACACCCACGCCAGTCTCTCTCTCTCTCTGTCCCTAGACCTGACGTAACCTAGCTAAGTCTACTATCACCCACCCCATCTCTCTTTAAACCATACCTAACGAAGCTAACCATCACCTAACCCAAACTCTCTCTCTAAATCTAACCTAACCTACCCTGACTTAATGCCTACCCTTACCTGACCCCTGCCCTACCCTAACCAAGCCTACCGCCACCCAACAGAGGCGACGTCTGAGATCCTAGGGGGTCCTGAGAAGTACATGACGGTGGGGTCGTCGCTGCGGCTGGTGTGTGTACTGAGGGACAACACACAGCCACCTAACTACGTCTTTTGGTACCACGACGACCAAATGATTAACTACCACTCCACCAGGGGGGTAAGTCATGGTTCCTGTGGGTCTGTGCTTAGTTGTGGTTGAGTGGTTAAGGATGCTAGTTTGGCTGAGAGGTTGGGTGTAGAGGTGATGTTAGAAATAATACGCAGCCACCTAACAAAGCTTTCTGGTACCACGAGTGCCAGATAATTACACTCCATCAGGGGGGCAAGAAGAATGTGTGGTTGGGTGGCTGGGTGGTCCTTGTAGAACCTTTATAGCGAGGAAGCATTGTTTTTCTTGCTTATTTAACTGAAGAGAGAGAGAGAGAGAGAGAGAGAGAGAGAGAGAGAGCAACAAAAAAAGAAAAATAGGAAATGTCCAGGCAATGCGTATTAACTGGGACGTAAGAGGCTTAACCCCAGTCGCCCACAGATTTAAAAGTTGGTGTGCGTGTGTGTTGGCTAGCTGCTAACAAATGGGTATTTTTTTTTTTTGTTAAGGAAGGGTTCAGTGCGTCCGTGTGTGTGTGTGTGTGTGTGTGTGTGTGTGTGTGTGTGTGTGTGTGTGTGTGTGTGTGTGTTTACCTAGTTGTGGTGCTTAGAATTTAAGCTAGGCTCTTGTTATCCTGGACGCTCATGTGCGCTCGTGTGTGTGGAGGGGGGGGGGTTGTGTTTTGTGTGTTTGTTTGCGTTTGTCTTCTTGTTTCAGCTTCTGTACGATACAGTGACGTCTATTCTGATGTATTTTTGCGACGTTCAGATAATTTCATTCATTATCTATCACCTGTAAAAAGGGGTCAGGAAGTCTCTATTTATCCCTTTCCTACACAGACGTCTTTGATAATTATTCCACCTACCTCCAGTTGATTTCATACATCCTAAAAGAGAGACCCATTTATTGAAGTTGTTAGGATAAGTAGTCGTTTATCTCTCTATTTTGGAGGCGTCTCTTGTGTTTTGCTTTTCCAGTCACCAGACTACACTATTATTGGACATATAGACGAATTAGTTCAGCTTTGGAGGGACCTCGTGTAAGAAATGTATGAAAGAGGCCATCACGGTTGTCTGGGCACTAAGTACACAATGTTCTGGCACAAGCTGCACACTGAGAGGATCAGCAAAACATAACTATTGACAGAACTTTGGTAACGCGCTTCGCAGTTCCCAGCATCACAGATTAATCGCTCGGCAGAAAATGAAAAGTTGTTGTGGGCATTCTTTTTTTCCTAGAAGTGTGATGCGGTGTTGATGTGGTGCTTAGGGTGGGAGTCTTTGTCAGGTTTATTGTGGGACCTGATCGCATCCTACTGGGGAAGAGTGAAACTGAGAAATATTAACTCCTCTCCATGCTGGTTATGTACGAATGAGGAAGAGATAGATGTAAGGTGAACGGTGCATGTGAAAGTTCGATTTTTGTAATGATTGTTTGTGTGTGTGTGTGTGTGTGTGTGTGTGTGTGTGTGTGTGTGTGTGTGTGTGTGTGTGTGTGTGTGTGTGTGTGTGTGTGTGTGTGTGTGTGTGTGTGTGTGTGTGTGTGAAGTACAGACAGAAAACAAACGCCAACAGGTGTATAAAAATAAGAGAAAAGATGTTAAAGGTACAAAAAGCTAGGTAACTGATGTAAAAATTTCTAAAACTTAAAACCAGGTATGTCAACTCCCTCCCATAGGTACAGGTGGAGAACAACGGTGGCCTGAGTGTTCTATTCCTGCGAGATGTGGGCCCGCAGGACTCGGGAAATTACACCTGTGCACCCTCCAACGCTAAGACATCCAACATCAACATACACGTCCTCAAGGGTAAGCTTCTTCTTATTTTGCATTTCTCATTGTGATATTCTACGCTCCTTGGTTTCTTTCTTTGGATTTATCGCCATCGTCTACACCATCATATATCATCACATCATCATTATCATCATCATCGTCATCATTATCATCATCATCATTATCATCATCATCATCATCATCATCATCATCATCAATTATCACTAGCATATTCATCAATGAAAGCATAATTAAAAATCATTTTCGTTAACTTCTGGCAATGCTATTAAGTGCATTTTATTCTGCAGCATCAGTCCTCATTATCCTACTCATCTTTTACTACCGAATTAGTATAATCATCAATCACCCAGTCATAATTAGCTGTAGCATTTCAATTCACTGCTTAATTGGACGAAGCCATTTCTTTCGTGTCATAATTATCATCATCAACAACATTAACGATCCTTATCATCAATTTTTGTTATTAGTATCATAATCAGGCATCGTTATCAACTACCATAATAAGCAGCAGAGGTAGCACTATCAACGAATAATGTCATTTCCTTCATTATCATCTTATCCAGAATCATTTTTTGTGGTGTTTGTCACGGGAGGCCATATCCCTGTATCTCTTCTCTAATGCATACTAAATATTAATAATCTCTGGCAGGGAAATGTCAGGTGTGTGTCAAATGTGTCAGGTGTGCCAAGTGTTTCGGATTTGTGTCAAGTGTGTCAGTTGTGTCAAGTTTATGTCAGGTGTGTGTCAAGTGTCAGGTGTGTTAAGTGTCAGGTGTGTGTCAAGTGTATGTCAGGTGTGTGTCAAGTGTGTCAGGTGTGTGTCAAGAGTATGTCGTGTGTGTTTCAAGTGTATTTCAAGTGTATGTGAGTGTCAGGTGTGTGTCGTGTGTCAGGTGTCATCCTCATTAGGTTCTGCAATACAGAATAAATTTATATCGAAGGTTATCGGAGTTACGAGATCTCCGTGCCCTCGCTTATCGAAAAATGTAGGATGAATGTCAGAAATTGAGTTGAGGAGATGAAAACAAAGATAATGATCCGTTTAGTGATATTCTGCACACTCCACGCTCACTTTTTTGACAGACAGTGCAATACTTCCTCTCCCTGTATGTGTGATCAGTAGTTTTCTTTACAGTGTCTCGAAACTGCATCAAAAACTCAGTGATATTTTGCTGGGCCAACCTGTATAATTCAATCGGATTTAATTATTTCATTGCGATGACGTATTCCATTTTTTTTCTATGTTCCGAGACATATTATATTAGGAGAGCCTTTCCGAATTTAAATTACTGTATTAGCTGTCATTAACCGAGAGGTCTTCCCTAACATTAATAAATTCATATGGATGAGCGTTATCAGCAAATATATCCGCACTTGCTTTACATTTTATCAAACAACTAATTTGAATTTGATCAGTACAGTAATTGGTTAGTATATCTTCAAAATCAGTGAAGATAAAAATCAATGAATAATACCACTAATAATAATTATAATAATAATAATAATAATAATATTAATAATAACACGGAAATAAATATAAAAACACAGCTACCCAAAGACTCTATGAAATTTAACATGAATGGTATTTTTTCCCCTAATGTTCGGTGTGTCGAGTAATTCTCAGTAACGTGAAACTGAAGCTGATATTTTAATTTACTTTAGCTCTTTCAGTGCGACGGTAGAAAATTGGTATATAATTTAACTCCAGAAGAAATAGTTCAGCTGAGACAACTAACAGGCAAAGAGTTCTGTTCAGTACAATGACGTCTTTTCTAGGATACTAAAGTTCATTCCTTTTAAGTTGGCTCAGGATTTCCTCCTTTTGCAGCTTACTGTATGTAGCCCAGTGTCAGAAAACAATACTGTGTCTGTACATCCTTTCCACAGCACTTCCTTGTGACTAGCATCGTATTGTAATCTTTTGTTAAAACTCAGCCTTCTAGGTGGAGGGATGGCAATTTTAGGCCAAGTTAATGCGAAAAGGTTTAATTTTACCCCCCGAAGATTTTAGTTATAGACCTGAATAAGTCTCGTGGTAAAGTGCCTTATAGAATCGATCTCCAATAACCTAGAGAATATAGCACCTACTGCTCGTAAATTGTTCGAGCAGCTCATTCTTGCTTTTCTTGGACGTTTCTATTTAGCAAAGGCAATAATGTTTCGTTCTTTTTCTCCACAGGCGGCGAGACCCCCCAAGCCATCCACTCTGGGGCGCCCTCCGTCAGCAGTACCTCGCCTCTGCTGCTGACGATGCTACTACTGCTGCTCTGGGGGCCCCTCACACTCGCACCAGCACCCCCGTCTACATCGGTGAGTTGGACCTTTATTATTCATTAATCCATCATACATTTACCCATCTATCCATCATTCATCCCTCCATCCACCTATTTTTTTCCTTGAGCCATACATCCACCCAGCATCCATCTACCCAGCATCCACCCACCCAGTATCCATCTACCCAGCATCCATCTACTCAGCATCCATCCACCCAGCATCCATCTCCTCGTGTCTCCTGCTAACGATGCTGCCGCTTGTCTGAGGGCCTCTCACTCTCGCTCCAGCACCTCCTTCTGCACTAGTAAGATCGACCATTGCTACTATCACTCATTCATCCGTCCAACCACCCATTATTCTTCCAATCATCATTCTCCCATCCCTCCGATCATCATTCTCATCTAGTCATCCATCTCTCATCACTCTCTCACCTACCTACACACACCCACGGCTACTCCATCACCTACCACTCTGCTCACACACCCTCTGATAACCACCTCCACTAAACCTCCAATTTTACCACTCCACCTACCCACTGACACAGACTACCATTCCATCATCCATCCCTTTCACTCTCCCACCTAACGTCCAACCAACTTACCCACCTACCAGCCTCATCCAATACCCCACCTACCCACCCACCAGCCTTACCCACTACCCCACCTACCCACCTACCAACCTCACCCACTATCCCCACCTACCCACCTACCCCTCCAATATCGCCTCTCTCGACGGGCCACCTCTAACTGCCTTCCTCTCACCCCTTGCAAATTGCCTTCACTAATGGCTTCCAGCTGGCTGTACGTACATTACTTTATAGATTTACCCATTGTCTCTGGTGACCTGTTTTTATTATTATTACTATTTTTATAACTAGTAGTGCTGCTAGGTAATTTTTTGGGGGGTGAGGTGAGGTCTCTCGTAGTGTAGGGGCAGAAAACGATCCCCAGTAACTTATGTAGAATGATGAAATGTTTTTAAATTTTATTCTTGCCACCTCCTCGGATAATTTTTGTAAGGTACATTTCTCGTTGTAACAGGATTAGACACAATTTTCTTTAGTTACTGAAATCTTTATTTATTTATTTATGTACTTATTTATTTACTTATTTTTTCATCCCAGTTTATTTCACTTAAAAGGATGGGTGACGTAATATCAAGAAGAAAATCAACAGTGTACCTATTGGAATGGCCATGTCAGTCGCTCACAAACAACTGAACCCCTCAGGCTCCTTGCTCAGCTCGCAGACATAACCATCAGCACACTGATTACTATTAAGACATCAAGAAAGGAATAGATTTACGAGTTTCAACAGATGCGACACTTACATCACTCCTCGCTTCAGTCGATCAAATATAAAACTCTAACGATGTGTTCTGAAAAGCCTGTTGGGCTATAAGGATAGCAACAACGAATTTCGAAAGTTACTGTTCGCTCTTTAGTTAGTTATCGTTATTAGATGAGTCAGTACTTATGTCCGAAGCTGTACTTTGCGCCAGACGATCATCCAACGAGAAGGAAATTACTCGTGGAAAATATGAGGGACCTCGGTTATAAAAAAGTAAACACAGCATTCTCATTTGCCTAATGTCCTCTCGTCAGCGTGTGGAGGTGCCCGGCGCTAAGGTGAGTGGGAGGATAGAGAAGTCAGGTTTGGCGGGGCGATCACGTCAAATGATAAGAGTATTGCTTTTAGATCCTGTGTGTCCTGTTATGATCACTTCACTTCATTTAATATGCATTCCATCGAAGGTAGTTAAAGCGACATCCTCATCTGTCTCCATGCTATTACATTTTTATTTTACATTCTTTCTGGCACAAGACGACTTTATTGGAGTTCGGCCTCGAAGGCGTTGAATCACACCTTAATCTAGTCAGAGTTTCCAATGTTTCGACCTTCAGTATGGCAAGAATGATATAAAAAATGCGTCATCGGACTCAGGAGGAACTTGCCTAGAAATAACAAGACGAAAGGAGGATATGCCCCGTTGTACTAAAAGGGCTGACTCCTTTTATTGACCTTGAGATTGGGGTAAAGATAAACCCTAAATTTTTTACATCATTACTGAAACGCTTGATGGAATAACTACAGAAAAATGACCTTTCCACCTCTTTGCTGATTCCTCTTCATGAAATGGAATGCAGCCCAACCATTTACTGTATTCTGAGGTGCTTTGAAATTGCTGACCGTCTTAAATTTGGGGCTTGCCTGCATCTTCTCGCACTCAGTATTAACTCTTTCACCCCGGGGACGTAATTCTCGTTTCATTCTTACCTGCAAATTATAATGCTCAGTTTAGGAAAGATCGGTTACTGATGAAGCTAATGAAGGCTGTATCTAACCCTTCTAATTCGAAAAGTCTCTCCTAAGTTGAATAGAATCGTCCTACATAACTGAACAGGTTAATGAAAAATTCGTAAGAGCACTTTCGTGAATGGCTTAAGCTTTTGTCATGAAAATTGTAAAAGGGAGGTTCGCGCTAAGCATTTCCCGATTTTTATTGTCTTTCACGTACCGATTTCCGATGCTGTTATTCCCTCTGCGTGTAATCTGATATCTTTTCATCACTCCTATTGCTATCACCATTATCACTGTCAGTATCGCTTTCATATTATTACCATCATCATCACAATCACAACCACGATCAGTCACCATAACCATCGTCACCACGGAACATCATCATCATCATCATCATTTTTATCCTTCTTCCTCCTCTCCTGCTCCTTCTTCCTCCTCCTTTACTTCTCCTTCTTCCTCCTCCTCTCCTCCTCCTTCTTCCTCCTCCTCTCCTCTTCCTCCTCCTTCCCTCCTCCGGAATTCATTAAGAGTTCATAGCCTTTCTTCTATTCCTCTTTCTTTTTCTTCGTTTCCATCTTCTTATGCGCCTTGATCTTTTTAAGTCTCGAGATTAGCTGTTCCTTAGCTCAGTGACCTCGTTTTTTTTTTTTTTTCATTCTTCTCCTTCTCCTCCTCCTTCCTTCCTTTCAGCATCCTTCTCCATCTTTTTCTCCTTTTCCTCCCTCGTCTTCCACTTCTTCTTCATATTTTTCCTGAATTGTGAGATTAACTGCACATTAGTAGTTGACTGACCCTTTTCTCATTCCCCTCCACCTGGTTTCAGTTTTCTCCTTCTTCTACTTTTGCTTTCTCTCCTCCTCCTTCTCCGCCATTCCTCTGTCTCCTCCATCTTTTTACACTTCTTCTTGACTAGCGAGATTAACTGCACATTAGGAGTTCATGGTCCGCATCAACTCTCCTTCATTACCATTAGTTTGTGTCCTTCAGCCTGGATTCTCACAGCTGGCAATTTTGGTCAAAGGATAACAGTGCAATTCTTTTCGCCCTTCTGTTTGTTTACTTTTTTTTTTTTTTGCAAACCTCAGACAAGTTTTTTTTTTATTAGTTTGCATGAGTTTTTAATCTTGCGAACCTTACATGGCAATAAAATTGATTACCAATCGTATGCTTTTTTGCTGAACGTTGCGTTATAATAATAATAATAATAATGATAATAATAATAATAATAATAATAATAATAATAATAATAATAACAACTACCATCCTTCTCCTCCTCCTCCTCCTTCATCATCATCATCATCATCATCATCATCATCATCATCATCATCATCATCATCATCATCATCATACCAAACTGATTATACTAAATGCCACACTATTCTCTCTCTTCCCCAGGCTGGCATAGGGCGAGACCTTGGACCGGCCGTGACTTAAAAGCGGGAAGGACACGGCACCAACTTCCATCATTAAAGGGGCGGCGCTCCCGACAGAGAGGCTATGAAGGGGGCATGCTCCTCTCTCTCTCTCTCCCTTCTCTCCTCTCCTCTCCTCTCTATTCCCTTCCTCCGTCTCCAGACAGAGAAACTGAGAGGAACCTGTACCCCTCTCACACTTTCTCTCTTCTCCTCGCTCCTCTCTCCTCTTCGCCTCCCGACAGAGACCATGGAGAGACTTGTTTCTCTCTTCTGCCCTCTCCCCGTCTGTTGGTTTTCCTCCTCCTCCTCCCGATAGCAAAAATACGAGAGGGACATGTGCAATCACAATCAAAAGTTAGCCGATACAACTATGCTGGCGGTGGTCATGTAACTTGCTGCATGAAGTATTATGTGATTGCAATATGAAGCACACAACAAGTATCTGAAGGATGGCTACTCTCTGACGTTTGGGGAGGAATGAGAAATATGGAAGGCAGAACACAATGCTAGGAGGAGAGTGTGGACGAACTTTTACTCCTAACAGTTCCTATATGTTTCCTTTCCTCTCCTCTCCTCTCCTCTCCTCTCCTGGTTCTCCTTGTCTCCCTCCTCCTCCTCCAGCTCCTCCCGACACGAAGTCCAAACCCACCCAGCCTCTACCACTGTTAGAATATTCATGGCGTCTCAAGTGTGATGGGAAGGGAGGTGGTGGGTGCCCGGGAGATGGTCACTGCCTGCTAACTGGAGGGTGAGTGAGCGAGAGAATGGATGGGCTGGTGATTTAGGGCAGTGAATGAAGTGGTGATGGCGAGAGTGAGCACAAGAGTGAATTTAATGGTTATCTGGACAGTCAAATTAATTACCTTTTTCAATTATTAGGTTTCTGGAAATTGAAAGTTGGGAGTTGCGAATGGATCGACTGGTGATTTGGGGGTAATGAATGGAGTGGTGATTGGCGCAGAGTTTTGATGGTAATTCGGATTTAATGCTTATTCAATAGTCAGACTTCTGGTAAGTGGAAGATGAGTGGACGAGAAAATAAATACCCTGGTGATTTGGATGTGTGAATGGGGTGGTGATTATAAGTAAGTTTAGGGATGATTCGAATGGTGTAAGGATTTGATGTTTTATAAGATCAGATTCCTTGTAAATGGAGGGTGAGTGGTGATTTGGGAGGTGTGAATGGAAGGGTGACTGGGACACTGAGCAGGGAAGATAATTTCGTGGGTATTCGGATGGTGAAAGGTTCCTGTTAACTGAAGCGTGAGTGAGAGAGTGAATGGATAGACTGGTGATTTGGGGCAGTGAATGAGGTGGTGATTGAGAGAAATGGTCGGTAAGTGAATGGAGAGGTGAGGGTGTAATTGAAGGATCCTGTGACGGAATGGATGATGTAAATGAGTAAATGTGTGAAAATGAATGCCAGAGTGAATAAATGGGTAGTTGACGGGAAAGGCCAGAGGACCAAGTGAGTCAGTGTGAGAGGGTGTGTAAATTATCTGGTGGCTGAGGTGAGAGAGAGAGAGAGAGAGAGAGAGAGAGAGAGAGAGAGAGAGAGAGATTCCACGGCTGACTGACTTGAGGGTTAAGTGAGCAAGAAGGAGCCAGATGCAGCTGGTAAACGAACAAGGTAAAGAAAGATCAATAAGGACATTAGGACAGCGATGAAAAAATGATGATATGGCGGATGGAAAGGAAATTGAGATCACTGGAGGAGGCTGAGAAAAAGTAGTTCTGTGATATATTCAGTTGCTGCATAGATTTGACTTTGAATGTTAGGACGAAGATCAATGGGCAATCCTAGTGAAGGGTAGTCGACTGGAAATGGGTTTTACTGGAAGAAGCTGAGATTAAGAGCACTGCAATTTATTTAAGTGATTACTTGGGTATGGGATGGAACTTTACGACGAGGATAAAGTGATTGATAAAGTGATGGATGACCCAATGGAACTACAACACACACACACACACACACACACACACACACACACACACACACACACACACACACACACACACACACACACACACACTTTCAAGCTACTACGGCTTACTCTCAGCTGAAAAAAAAAAATTGTCTGGTGTCAGCTGGAATTCAATACGAGAGTTGCCCCGGTCATGAAAGGGTTTGGGGTACAATTATTAACACACTCAGGCTTCTATAATTCCCTATCAGCTGAATAATATCATCGATGGTTAGAGGGAAAGGAATTCAAGAGCTGTCCCGATCATGAGAA
Organism: Coenobita brevimanus; assembly: GCF_032717465.1. Taxonomy (NCBI): domain Eukaryota; kingdom Metazoa; phylum Arthropoda; class Malacostraca; order Decapoda; family Coenobitidae; genus Coenobita; species Coenobita brevimanus. Next base: position 14,030,246 of record NC_137027.1, read on the forward strand.
GGCTGACAGAGGAGTGACATCCCTTACAGGTGGGCAATAATATAGGGAAGATTGGATGTCAGTGGAGTCAGATTATGAAGCTGATACAGACATGGACAAACCCAGGCTCTTACAACTCACTCTCGTCTCAAAGCTTCTGGAGTAAAATGTGAAAACTAGACTTCCCCCGACCATGAGAGAGCTATATACAAGATTGATATCCCGTACAGGTGGGCAATACTCCAGACGAGATGGGATGGCAGTGTAATCGGCTTATGGAGGTGGTGTTAATGTAAGTTATACCAGGGACAGTGGTGTGTTTGGGTCTGGTATTATGGACGGTCAGCAGATGGAGCACCTCGGTAATTGACTTAGTTGTGGGGCTCACTTGATCACCTACCGACTGTGAGACGGAGGAGGTGGAGGAAGAGGTGGTGGGGAGGAGGAGGAGGAGGGGGAAGAGGAGGAGGAGATGGAGGAAGAGGAGGAGGAGGAGGAGAGGTAAACTGACTGTTAACTGAGAAGAGGTGCGAATTGAATGTGAAGGAAGGAGGACTATACAGTGCTAGGGAGAAAGTGAATTGATATGATTTTTATATTACAGAATTCTTTTTCGCTCTATACCTTGAGGGGACACTGAAAAACTCTTGAAATATATGTAAAAATCGAACTTGTTGAGGAGGATGGAGGAATATACTGTGCTAGGGAGAAAGAGGATTTATATGATTTTTATAATATAGACTTCTATATATCTTCAACCTGTATCTCTTGAGGGGACACTGAAAATATGACTCTTGAAAGAATATATAAAAATCAAGGTGGCTGAGAGGGATGGAGGAATATACGTGGTATGGGGAGAAGGATTTATATTGTTTTTTATATTGTAGAATTCTGTATACCTTCAGCCTACATCTCCTAAGGGATAATCAAAGGAGCTCACTAATGGGGATTCCTTCTGCCAGTCTCCGAAGTCAGGTCTTTAGCGATGCCGAATGAGAATAATGAGTGAGAGATAAAAGATATGGGACTGTATTTCTATTTGTTTAAGAGATGCCGTAGCGTCTTTTCCATAGTGATTTATTTTGCTTGTTACATCTTATTATACTCTTTTACGTAGCTGGAGTGGGGTGCCTTCACGTGGTGATACTAGTGTAACTTGGCAGTGAAGCTACCAGGTTATATAAACGTCCTTCAGCTCCCTCCCTATCCCACGAAAGGAGGATGATAGACTGCTGGAGGAGGGCAACTTCAGCCTGCAGTACACAGGGTGGACATTCAGATGAGCCTAGGGTTGCATCTGCTACTTCAACTTTTACTACTACGTTATGGAGGAATCTATGTTTTTACTAGAAATATAAAATAACAGGAAAAAAAAAAAGGTAAGGTGCAATAAGTAAAATAAATCGCTGAGAAAAAGATGCCACGACGTCCTTTATGGCACCTAATATACGATCCTTCATCCCTTCAGTCAGATGACGTTATGTTTAATTACTGGCAGGACAATTTTATTCAGTTAAAAAAAAAACGTTTATGGGATTAATGAAAGCTAAATCTGTCCTCTCCTGTTCGAAAATATCTAAGTCGAGTAAAATCGTCAGGAGATGCTAGAAATAAAAATGGAAGGAAAGATTAAAAATAAAAATGAAAAAGACACGCGATTTTATTCAGCGTAGGAAAGACCTCGTGTTCTGGGGATTAATGGCCGAATCTAAGCCCTCTAGTTCGAAAACCCTCTCGTGAGCTGAGTAAAATCGTCTGGAGATAGCAAACTTAAAAAACATCCTCTGTCTGAAGGGGCTGGAGTTTCGATTACTGGTCATGGATGGGTGAAAAAAGACATAGGAGTTAGGGCCCTATTCTGAGTGGCTTTGAAGCTCCCTAACACATCTCCCTGTGCGATTTTTTCCGCATGTAAGACTTTAATGTCCTCCTGTGTGTTACTGATGCACACTCTGTCCATGTTAAAGCAAGATTAATGACACAGGAGAATGTTAAAGAGTTATGTGCAAAATAAATCACTAAGGAAGAGATGTTACGAGCCTCTTGTGCCACCTAGAATGCGGCCCTGAGTTTTGAGTATTTGTGTTACTGAATGTTTTAAACGTTGCTCAATAGACCGGGGAGAAAAAATAAATAAAAAAAGAAATAAGTATGTTGATCGTGTGTTGATATCAAGATGTTCTAGCTTGTATTTTTGTACATAATGGATTACACATTCACATCACCCACTTACATATGAGACTTAAAAATACATAAAATAGGCGATTTCAATGTATATGTGGGGTTGTATACACGATGGAGGTGCTTGTTAGGGACGCCTTCACGTGGTGGCACCGATGTAACCGAGAGGATTCATTGCCTGGCTGTACAAACGTCTCTCACCTCCCTCCCTCCACTCCCAAGAGGAGGATGGTTGACTGGGTGATGAGGGCAATTTTTATCCTTCAGTCCACCGGGTTCACGTTTAGATGGGCCTGGAGCCACAACAGCAATAACAGCATACTCGGAGGCTTAGCAGGCTCCTAGCATCTCTTCCTTAGTTGTTCCCTGAGTCCACATACCTCCACATGTCACCACTGCGGCGCTAATACCAGCCGTCCATACTAAAGATATGTTAGGGCTCTCAGTCACGACTGGTGCGAAGGTATTATCGTATTTTTTTTATGGCATGTACGTGGGTCTTGTAAAAAATCAATAAAGCCTGTTTGAAAGAATTTCATATAATCAACTTGATCCATGACCCATCCTGGAATCAATTTCTCTTGATGTATGCTGAAGATACAAACACTGTCATTATACAAAGGGCGTAAAACAATTCAGGATATTATGACGGTGTGTGATGAAAAATAATCCAATAAGATTGCCTAGAAAGGAGTGTTGCAAAGTTTAGTAAGTATGCAAGACAATAAGAATTTGAACATGTTCAAAAAAAAATGCTTCGAAAGAATTTTTACGACGTTTCCAAAGCATACACGGCAGTTGCTACAAAATTTCCCAGATATACAAAACAATATATATATATGCATAGGCCATAAAATATTGTACTCGTACATGCTAAGGAAAAAACGCAACGAATTCCGGTACTGAGATACAAATACTGTAACATACAAAGTCAGTGTGTATACGCAAAACAGTAACAACTAAGGAAGAGGTACTACAAGATCTCCTTTACCATCGCGAATACAGCACGAACTAATTCACTTTTTTATTGTACAGTCGTCCTCCTCTAGGGCCCCCACACAGTAGCGTATCATTGTCATAGGTGGATTACATTGTTCAATAAATGTAATGCGAAGATTTCTCTCTTTGTGGGGAGAAGCTCGCATGTATATCAAAAGATGGTGTGTTTTAATTCCCATCTTGTCGTGTCTGCTTTTTTTTTTTTTATTCTCCTCTGCTAAATATATTTATGTCTCTATCTGTAATGTGACTTTGTGAAGAAGGAGTTGTTATTTTGAATCAAAGAATGTTTAATCAAGGCACCATACTTAGGCAAACGAAAAGAGCTCATATATAGGCCTAAGATTTTTTTTTTATGTCGAGGGTTGAAGTTAATCTCTCTCTCTCTCTCTCACTCTCTCTCTCTCTCTCTCTCACACACACACACACACACACACACACACACACACCTGCACCACCTTCACGCACCACGGCCCCTTTAGCCTTAAACAAACACACGCTTACTCCCTCTCGCTCCCTCCATACCTCACCCCCTCCCATTCCCCGCCAAGATCCCTCCCCATACCTGCTACACTCACCTACACTCCCCTAATTCCTGACCTGCTTCCCCACTTCCTCACCTACACCCAAACTCACACATACACCCATTCCATGATATGTCTAAATTTTCCCAGCTTCCACTCCCACACTTACACTCAATCCTCCTTTCCCACACCCACACATACACCCACAGCTACTCAGCATCTCCCCTCCTGCTCTTCTAACTACACCCACACCCACATCCGCACCCACGTTCACTCATAAACCCAAACGCATCATTCAACTTCACACCCACACCCACACCCACACACATATCCGCATCCACGTTCACTCACAAACCCAAACTCATCATTCATCTTCACACCCACACCCACACCCACACTGGCATCACTCCCAGACCCACACCCACACTCACACCCACACCCATACCCATACCAGCAAGGGGAAGAGCATGAGGGGGCAAGGGGGTGGTATTACAGGGCTCTTAGGCAAACAAGCACAGGTGTTCCCAGGCACAGGAGAAGGTAAGAGAAGAGAGGAGGGAGACGAAGGAGAGAGGGAGGAGGAGTGGGAGAAAAGGGGAGTGAATATGGGAAAAAGAGAGAGGAAAGGAGGGAGTGAGGAGAGGGAAAAGAGAAAGGGCTGATGAGAATGGGGAGGAAGGATGGGGATGGGTGGGGAGAAAAGTAAAGGAAGGTCGTGGTCAAGGACAACGGGAAGGAAGGAGAGGGATGGGGAGGAAAGAAAGTGTTGGGAAGGAGATATAGGGAGGGAAAAGGTACGGGAGAAGGAGGAGGGGGAAGGAATAATGGGATGGGAGGAGGGGAATGAGGCGGTAGAAAAATAGGAGGAAGAATATGAAAGAAGGGGAAAGGCAAGGATAGACGTGGATAGGAGAAAAACAGCATATGGGTTTGAGGAAGAGAGGGAAGAGGGATTATAGAAGGAGAGAGAAAGACTGGGGAAGGAAGGAGCGGAAGGAACGTAGGGAGAAGTGAGTATATCAAGGTAAGAAATGTGCAGGGGAGGAAAAGAGGACGTGCTTGGATTAAGTGAGACTAAGGACTTCTTTCTAGGACCCGTTTGGAAGCCTGGTGTTGGAGCGCGTGCGTGTGGGGCAGGTAACTACACTAAATGATCGTATTCTACCGGTAAGTGGTTCAAGAGATGTCCCCCTTTCCAGACTGAGGCGTCTGACTAAAAATAAAATAGATAGATAGATAGATAGTCAGATAGAGGTAGATAAATTTGCATGATTTCATTTGGTTTTGACGGTTTCATGGCGGTATAATGAAAGTAATGACTGCAGGTACATTTGGGATTAAGTTTACTCTGTGTACTACTCCACTGCACATACTTTAGACTTAGCATGTGGATCACTTTCCTGCCTGACGCACCATATTAACGAACATAACTAAGGGCAATGAAACATACCAGGCCTCTATCAGCTTGGGAATGTTAGCCAGCAAAGGAAAGCGAGAGGTAGAGGAGGTGAATAAACTAAGGGCAGGGAATCAAGCCGAGTCTCTCTCAGCCAAGGAATATAAGCTAGCAGAGAAAGGCGAGAAGCAGAAGACGTGAAATATGAGGCGAACATTTGTCCCTGATTATATTCAAGCACACACAAAAGCCCTGGCTTTGAAATGAGTGTAAAGATAATAATACACAGAATAGGGCTTGTTGTCAGTGGCATCATTAGAGTGTCAGTGAGGACGAGAAGGTGAGGTTCAGAGGAGGAGAGGTGGTTTTCGCATATAGGAAGTTGGAGGAAGGACACGAATATCCCAGAACTGACAGAAAGGTGAATGAGTGCAAGACAGCGAGGTATGCAGGGGGGCTGGAAACTGACAAGGGATCAAGCTGGTTGGCTGAATCTTGTACAGGGCTGTATATGACTAGAGATTGTCATCCTTTGTTTAACCTGACAGTGATCGGACTGACTTTACCTGATAGGTAAAATGAACGGCCAATGTATTGACGGTTTTCTGTAACGTGGAATAAGGATCTCAAGAGTCGGAATGGTGAATGAAAGAATGTGTGGCCTATTCCACTGAGCACGCTGTTCATTATTCCTCCCTCTGAAGTTTTTCCTTTGTCATGCATTCCAGACCCTACCTCGCCTCACCTCCAAGTGGGAAAAAGAGGTGAGATGATGATGATGATGATGACGATGGAAGGGATGTCAAGGATTGATCAATGGCCTGTCGAGTGGTCGTCACTAACATGGGGACCAAAAGGTGAGGGTATGTTCTCCCCTTCACTGAGGACTTCGTGGCTCGGTGCAAAGAAAATTTTAGGTGAATATTAGATATTGAAAGATACATATAGTTTGGTGTGGACAGTTAAAGGGAAATGAGTGTTGGAATATGCTAACAACTGAAACACTGAAAAAGTCAGTAAGGGAAAATTGCTACAAACTGAGTTTTGAGAGCTCATTAAGCTGGAGCCCCAACTTTCCTTATCAAGAAAGGGTATAGTCAAACACACTTCTTATGAAATTATTCTTAAATATGATCCCTTGTAGTGAAGGGGTTAGTAAAGACTAGCGTTAACCTCACTCGTCTGAATTCTGTCTTAAGCTGAATAATATTATCAACACAATCTGGTACCAACACAATTAATATCGGTAACAAAAAAACATCACTGTAATAAACGGGTGTTGCATCTACTCCCCCACCCAGTGACAATCTCTAACACTTAAATTTTACCAGGAGACCAATTTAGGTAGCGTGCCGCTGTTCACTAAAATTAAGCAAATTGCGAAGGATGGCTCTTAAAAATGATTATCGCGTGATACCTCAGCTTTGGTCTGACAACGCCTTACAGTCACGCACAGAATAGGATGAAATATTTATAAAGCATGTTAGCACTCTCGGGCAGGTGCTGGCCAGGGACACCTTCTCACGGCAGCACAGATATAACCGGGTATGCATCTACAAACATGACATGATTTTAAAAACGTGGCATGATTCTAAAGCATGTTACGTCCCTACAAAACGTGACATGGTTCTACAAAGATGTCGTGGCTCTACAAACGTCATGGATATACAAAAATATCATGGCTCTACAAACGTGACATGGTTCTACAAACGTGGCATGGTTCTACAAACGTCCCTCAGTTCCCTCTCTGGCCAACGACAGGAGGGGTTCACATTCGGTTCAGAATGGGATCAGAACAGCAACAACTCTTCCAGGGTCCTATGACTTACTGAGATTAATAGTCATTGGCGTTAACTGGAATAAAATACTACAGTTTTATCGACCGTCAGAGGGATATTCTCTCTCGTATTAACACTCTCAGGTCCTTATGCTCACTCCCAGCTGAATACAGTCCCCTGCCGTTACTTAGAATAAAATACTAGAGTCGATCCAGCCATGAGAGGGGCAAGTTGTTATGAATACTTTTTTACCGCAACGGCCATGACTTAGAGTTACGACCCAGTAGTATTAAGACATTAAACATTTATCAGCCCTTGTGTATTCCAGATAATTACATGCTGTACTTATTTTAACTCTCTCTCTCTCTCTCTCTCTCTCTCTCTCTGATCCTATCTTATTACATCGCTTGTTATATATATATAAAAAAAAAAATTACTGTTCCATCCCTTTCTCCCCCACAGGTAAAAATTCAAAGATATTTCGCAATTTCTCATAGTATTCCGAAACAGGATAAAAGATGACTGCTATAATTAGGTTAATATCAGGTTTCTAAACAATGGCTGTGATTATACCGTTAGCATACATAACGCTGGATGAGAAAAAGAAAATCCGTAGTGATTATACGTGATTTGTTCCAGATTTCCAAGTCAAGCTAAGAATATTTGCCATAATCATTTTTGAGAGAGAAAAAGAGAGCAGACTGAAGCATTAAAAAAAAAAAGAAAACAGAAAATACAAGGCTGGACTCAGGGCCAGTGTTCTCATAGGGTATGGAGGCTCCCAAACACCTCTTCCTAAGCGATTTATTTTACTTATCGTCATATTCTCCAAAAATAACATAAAAAAAGATATCAACCAGCAGTATCGAAATCTAAATCGCTAAGGAAGAGGTAATAGGGAGCCTCCTTGCCCTACGAGAATAAGGGGTTTGACGACGTAGGAGGCCTCGTAACACCTCCTCCTTTGCGACTTAATTTGCGTATTACACCTTGAAATTATTTTGAATGTTATTTATATCACTGTAATAACGACATCGTTTGTTTCATTAGCATATGGAAGGATTTTGAGGTGCGATATGCAAAATAAATCGCCAAGAAAGAGGAGTTACGTTATCTGCACAGCTGCTTAGAACACTACCTGATATGTGTGTGTGTGTGTGTGTGTGTGTGTGTGTGTGTGTGTGTGTGTGTGTGTGTGTGTGTGTGTGTGTGTGTGTGTGTGTGTGTGTGTGTGTAGCAGGAGCGAGGGATAATCTAATAACGTGACATCAGGGGACAGGCTGGGGAGGTGCAACTTTAACACACACACACACACACACACACACACACACACACTACCCAACATAAACAAATTTCACCATAAACAGCATCACGTGTAATAGCATAGACAGGAACATATGTAGAAATTTGAAGTGCCCAGTGTAGAAAAAAAAAATACATGTTTGCTAGATATTGTTCTTAAAAAAAAAAAAGTAAAAAACTGATAATGAAACAAAAATCATTGATATTCTGCTCTAATAAAGAAAAAAAAAGAAAAAAGAAACTGAGTGAAAAAAATACATTAGTAAGTACTGAAAATACAACACGTACTTTGAGGAGAGACATTACTGCAAGAACAAACATTATTAAAATATACACATCCATTAAACCCGCCAAAATTATAGAAAAATATACTATGACCTTCAAAACTCAGTGAAAAGTAAAAAAATAAAAAATAAAAAAAGCTTACAGATCCATCAATCATTCAGCCGGAATATTTATAGATACTGCAAAATGAATCAAAGGCACACACACACACACACACACACACACACACAAAAAGTGCCTATCGAACAGTAATTAAAAATATATCTTCAAAGCATTTTCGTCGGATTCTATATTATTTAGGTATGAGTATTTTTGTATGCATGGTTTGTGTGTGTGTGTGTGTGTGTGTGTGTGTGTGTGTGTGTGTTCGCTCGCGCGCGCACGCGCAAACCATAGTAACTCATCACGTTTGCGAAATATGAGGAAAATGCAACAGATTTAGAAATATGCGCAGTCTATTATTTATTCCGACGGTGCCGTAAATAACATACATAATGGTAAGATATTCTCTCTCTCTCTCTCTCTCTCTCTCTCTCAAACCCACAACTAATTCCCACTTTCTAAAAACTCTCTGCACTGCATATTTGACTTTGAGATGAGGATAACATAACCTCGAAATGAAACTCTCCCTCCGGCCAACTGGTCTCATACTTAATGCAACACTCTAATATGGTTCCCAGCCTACCTCACTACTTAACGCTCTCTCGGTGATGTTTTTGGCTTCGAATTTATATATACCTTTATTTTTCGTATAAATGATTGGCCTTGAGAGTAAAAAATGGGTCCCTTTTTTATAATCTCTTTGCTTGATGCACGGTACTATTTCATCAATCCATTTTGCCCGTCTTTTTTCTCTGTCTATCTCAACTTGATCTCGGGTGATGTATTTTTAGCTTACATGTGCATTTTTCTGGTGATTTTATTTAACTTAGAAAAGAATAAATGGGTATGCTAAGGTTATATATTACACCTCCAGTTCGATGGGCCAGTCCTGAGCGGAAGAGAATTCGTCAGGGGATGGAAATAAAACTTAAAAGATGACCACAAATTCATTGGGGGAATTCTCCTAAAGATCCGTCTCCCATTCCACTCATTCCTTCGCCAAATTTTTATACTGCCACTCTCCACAACTTGCTCTTCTTCCCCTATCCCTCTATCTTGTCTTTACCCCTTCCTCACCTTTTCCCCTTTCCGCCCTATTTATTTTTCAGACCGCCTTCTACATCTTCTCCTTCCCCTTTCCCTCTCTCTTGCCTTTATCCATTCCTCGCCTCTTCCAAAATCCCCCTCCTCATTCTTCTATACTATCTTCATTTTCCTTCATCACAAAAATTTGCTTTTCTTTCCCCTCTCTCACACTGTCTCTTCTTTCTTCTTCCTCATTCATTCTGTCTTTCATCTCACTCTTCATATCAGTCACTTCTTCCTCGTCTTCTTCGCAAAATTCCCCTCCTCCTGCTTTTCTCTCCAAACTCATATTTTGCCTCCTTTTAATCTCTATCATCTTCATCTCATCCCTCTCCTCCTCCTTGCCCTACCCTTGTTTTAACCTTTACATTTCTTCTCTTCATAATCTCCCTGATATTTCCGTTCTCCTTTCCACATCCCCCTCCTCCTCCTCTTCCCTCTCCATCCTTCTTTATACCTCTCCCTCCTCCTCCTCTTCCTCCTACTTCTCCTCCTCCTCCTCCCCCTTCTCATGTTCCCCCTCTCTCCTCACCTTAACCTGGCTCGCTCAAAACGTAATGGGACTCCAAATCTCTGACACAATATTATTTTACTCCTTGTGTTGAACCTGTATATATGAACGTAATATAACTCCTCGAGAGGTAAGCTGGGAATATTGCTTGGTTGACTGACTGTGTGTGTGTGTGTGTGTGTGTGTGTGTGTGTGTGTGTGTGTGTGTGTGTGTGTGTGTGTGTGTGTGTGTGTGTGTGTGTGTGTGTGTGTGTGTGTGTGTGTAAAAGTACTTGTCCCATCCTTGATTTAACTACACGAAATATGAAATGTGAATGCTGTGCATGATGAAGTGTGTGTGTGTGAGACAGGTAGTGGAGAGAGATTTTTTTTTTTTCTTTGTGCTCCCTGGAAATTGTGTAAAAAACCAATGAGATCCAGCCATTTCTATTTCGTTCTTGTCTCTCGTGATGAAGGAATTAACGATGCATGGAATATCACGGCATTAGTTCGGAACCCTAAGACATGCTTTGAAATTCTAACCCTAAATTGTTGGCTTAGTTTGCCTCTTGTACTTCTCACGTTCCTTTCCTGGCAAACTGAGAGAGAGGCTTGGCATAATTCACTGTCCAATGATGATGCTCTCTGAAATGAAACGTCAAGAATGAAAGGGATGAGCATGACATAATTCTGAACGAGATGAAGTGAAGGGCATGTAATGGTGAAGATGTAGAAGGGAATATAATGGTGAAGGAGATGTAGTGAAGTGACTAATAGACAAGGAGATGTTGTGAAGTGAATGTAATGGTGAAGGAGATGAAGTGAAGTGAATGTAATGGTGAAGGAGATGTAATGAACGGAATGTAATGGTGACGATGTAGTGAAGGGAATGTAATGATGAACGAAATGTAGTGAAGGGAATGTAATGGCGAAGGAGATGCAGTGAAGGGAATGAAATGGTGAAGATGTAGTGAAGGGAATGTAATGGTGAGGGAGATGTAATGAAGATGTAACTGTGAAGATGCAGTTGGAGAATTTTCTGTCCTGAACTGTACTTTCTGCTAGAGACCCTATAGAAAGAGACTGGAAGGCCACTATTTTCACCTTTTCTGTGCCAACGCCTCTTAGATCGGATGCTGGCCACTGAGATCTATAATAACATGAAGGGATTATTTCAAGGGTTGTCCGCGTCTTTTGAAATCAGCCGATGAGTTTGAAAGATATAGTGCCATGGTCCACCGTGCAGCTTATGAAGGCAAAAATAGGCACAGGAATTTATCGAAGAGAGATGGCATTATAATTCACAGTTTAAGAAATATACCTTGAGGCTAATTCTAAAACATTACTGATAAACAAAATATTCTTGTTTACATTCGTGCAACATACAGGACATTAGCATCTCATTTAAAAGATTCCGAAAACTAGGTGTTCAAAGATGAGAGAGAGAGAGAGAGAGAGAGAGAGAGAGAGAGAGAGAGAGAGAGAGAGAGAGAGAGAGAGAGAGTTGTAACATAGGGCTCAGTGTGTCAATATCGCTCATTTCTTATATTTATACAAAATATAAATAACGCTTTGTCATGAAGCAGTGATATCAGAGTCTAAAGGCAGTAGTTAACCGTGCACTTTTATTGACAAAAGAGACACGGGAGGCCTCCTCAGTGCGAGTTAGAGTTGTTAAAATCTGTCATGAAACTGAGAAATGCTTTCAAATTTTGCAAAAAAACGAAAAGAAATTCTTAAAACATCAGCCAATACTCACATTGCCACAGTATTATTAGGGTGTATGACAGTTTTAAAAAATCCATCACAGAGGAAGCTATTGGTACTAAAGCAAGAAAGCAGCTGGCTAGGTTGATTGCATTTAAAAGTCATTAGGAAATAATTATACATGCATATCTGTGCACATAAAGATATGAATAGATAGTTCTATTAATAGCTGATAGATAATGACACTTTGTACTGTACATAATGTTCTTCTTTATTTTTTGATGAAATCTAGATTGTTTTCAAACGTGTGCTCTTTCCATCGACCTCAGTTATATATTAATTATCATAATTAAACAGACATTAGGTTAAGGAGGTCATAAAGAAAAAAAACAGAGGTGTGTTCTGCCTTGTTGCAACCTATGACATTGTTTTAGTCATACTCTTGGCTAGATGAATCCCATATAATTCAAAGACCTAGGCAGAAATAAATCTCATAATGAATATATATATATATATATATATATATATATATATATATATATATATATATATATATATATATATATATATATATATATATATATATATATATATATATATATATATATATATATATATATATATATATATATATATATATATATATATAAAAGTAGCACTGAGACAGAGAAAGAAAGCTAAGAGCAATGTTTCATTTGCAATAGCCAGAGAGGAGTGCTGGTGTTTCAATATGGCGACAGTATATCACACTCTAGCTGCGGAGACAGCCTCTCCATGTGTTTATGAGCTCAGTTGTGCCGGCTGACTGCAAATTCGTCTAAAATTACATCTCGTTCCCTGTGTTACCTGATTTGTTGATAAAATTTCCGTTTAATTTTAGCATATTTTATTAAGATTTGAGCTATTGAAGATTTTTGTTTTACTCTTCACCTTTTAATGTGGATATTACTTCAAAGTACATGTAAATACAGTGATCATTGCCGAATTACACGCGTAATGTTGACAAACACCCCGCGTCGGTAGAGGAAAGGTGGAGGATAGTGTGTTCTTCTACTGGTGCTGTGTTTGCCTTTATTAATGGACTGATTGTGCTGCATTTGGGTGTAACAACACTCATGGACCTTCTTTGCGACTTTTCCGACTCCCCTGTGATTCCGCAAGAAGGAAATTATGGGATACCAACGTGACGAGAGCAAACTGGTCAGCAAGTGTCATCGGCATTGCAAGGCAAGTTTTCTTTACATGTTCTTGGCCCAGTTATGAAAAGAGTTGTTATACCAAAATATAAACGGAAAGAGGCAGTGTAAGGATAAAGGATATTTTCTTAAATGAAATGGAAGGAAGGTAGGTTAAGTGCTGGACCTTGTGTTTAGTCCTTCCAACTTTCACGCTTTCCATTTGCTGGCTATAAAATGAAAAGTTTGGGAGGTGAGATTGTCCGCATTTAATCTAAGATACTGTATACAGTACAAATGGGGTATTTAAATTTTCGGTGTCTGGGGGCTTAGTTGTGAAAAAAAAATCATTGTTACCATATAAGTTAATGACATTTTGTTGCATATCAGTGGGATGGATGACACTGCATTCAGTCAGTCGACTGATTCGAGGTTGAGGCACTGATAACGCACAACTCATATCTGGGTCCACATCCAACCGATTTCGGCTTTTACCTTTTAGGTGTAGAAGGGTGGAGAAACCAGCTTCACAATAATATGTTTTTGGAAATGGCAAGAGGACTACTAGTGATTTCACAGACACAGTCATTTACTGATTACATTAGCCCGCCATGGCCCCCCAAATATCCTGCCGTGACCTTCTTGGGGGCCATTTGAGAACAAGTGGCCTAGCTGGTACATAGAGGAAAATCCCATTTTTATACAGCTTTAATTAGCACCATTTGTGCAAGCATAGCATAAAAGATGTTCAGAGAAAGCTCCATAAGATATTGAAAAGCAGTTAAGTGGCCTGGTGTTAACTAGCAAAGATCACTGATCTTTATACGAACTTGAGTAATGCCCAGCAAACATTCGTTTGTTGCACCAACATGGCGGCTGTCCAATCTCTGTATGGTATAGGGTCTCTACTTTCTACCTTCCATTTTCCAGACTTCCTCGCTATCCCCACAGTGCGATGTGTGAGTGACGTGTTGGAGGGAGTGTCTGTTCCACCCATCAACCGGTTCGTCAAGGCGCCTGGGGATTATTAAAATGGGAAAAAGCCCGCCCCTCTCATTTACCTACGTCAGAAAAAAAAACAATAATTATACGTGAGGGTGTCATTCCTATTGTACTTGATGCAAACGGCGCATTTGCAAAAATGGTAAATAGAGATGTCAGGGTGGAAATGGTGTTGATGGGTTGGTGATGAAGAAGATGAGAGTGATGACGGCGATAATGTTCATGACGATACGAAGGAGGAGGAGGAGGAGAATGAGGATCATAATGACAACTTTAATAATGATGGTGACGATGATCGTGATCATGATAGATGATTATGAGGATGAAGAGGATACTGATAATGACCATGATGAAGGTGATGATGATGATGATGACAACCATATCCTCAGATCATTAAGCTCCAATTATCGCAAGCAATTATTATTATTACTTTAATTTTTTTACGTGTTGCGCCGTGTCTCCTTTTATCGATAAGGGCTAAGGCGTTGCCCCTGGGTAGAGGACTCAGGTTTTGGAGCGTGTAACACCTTATGACCGGATGCCCTTCCTGATGTCTACCAATGACCCTTGGTTGGACGCGAACCTCTCTTCAGGGCTCTAACTCAACGAGCCACAGCATCTTCTCTTTATGAAAATCCACACGGGAACATTTTTCTCTTGCTTTCCATTAAAAAAAAAAAAATTACTGTTAGAAGGAAAAAAACGTTCAGTCTGACATTCCAAATTATAACTTTTTTCCCCCTGATTCAACGGGACGCAGGACTTTGAAATATAAATATGTGAAATTGTGAGATGCCAGAACAATTGCCTTGCTAATTAGTTTCCATCTGTTACTGAAGAATTGTTTATGGAAATGATAAATGTGTTTGACGTTTCCAAATACACACACGGTTGGATACACGCGCGCACCCACGCACATGAAATTCAGACACAGACACACACATACACACACCAAGCCCATACCCTCCCACCCATCCTAGCACACACACACACACACACACACACACACACACACACACACACACACACACACAGTAATTAAATTTTAGACAAACACACGACTTTTGGGGGTGACGTTCCGGCACGAAGTTGACCAGAGTTGGTGCGCGATCTGTGTATATAACTCCTTCAGCTCAAGAACATGATTTTAAAAACAATTTTCGTGACTTTTTTTCATTTAGTTATTTTTTATTTATTTTCTTTTTATTTAATTCTTGGGGCTTTATTTTTTTTCACCATATTCCGGCGAGTCTGTTGCTTTTCAGGCTGATGTGTTTATTTAGTCCCATCGAATTTGGTTTACCACATCCTGAAAAGAGTAGTGGAAAATTTTTTTAGGTTTTGAAATGGCAGAAAATCACTTGTAAAAAAAAAAAATTGAATACCAGTACCGTATATTTATATATAGCATGGCTTAGGGGGGAGGCGGTGGCTCAATCGGTAGAGAGGTGGCTTGTAGTCCTAACGGACCCGGGTTCAAATCCTGCTGGGGCAGGGAACAGTTCAAGGATTTGAATTTCATAAAAAGCAGACTTTACTGATCTACCAGAAGACCCGCCGACATGTCGTAAAAATACCCCCGCTAATACCAATACACCAGTCCTGTATGAGACAGCCCTAGCATGTATTCAGTATGGACGGTGGGTGTTAGCGCCGAAGTGGTGACATGTAGAGGTGTGCGGTACGTAGGAGGGCTACTGGGCCTTGAAAGCAGGCTGTGAAGCCTATGCCCAGAGTCGGACATATATATATATATAAAAAAAAAAAAAAACAGGATGTAGTGTACAGTTTTTAAAGCCGATTAATTTCATCCATGTCCAGAATTAAATCCCTTCTTGATCCAGGTGGAATAAAAATGACTTAAGTTAAAGGGTCGAGCTTTTAACCTTGCCTTGTGACCTTTACCTCGACCGACTGTTCTTAAAACTGAGTCACTTCATCCCTCCTTGTCCCTCAGTTCATCCAACAAGTCTTAGCATAATCGGATCAAAACTGCTCAAGTTGATCTCGTCTTTAGCCAATGACCTATGACCCTTTTCCGCCAAGAATTAGTAACATGTTGCTTTAAAGATTCTCTGCCATTATGCCACTCTTGGTGCAGTGTCGTCCATCGGGTGCCCCTTAATCTTGCTGAGAAACAGAGGAACAGGAAGACAGACAAAGGAACAAGCCTAGCCAAACACGTGCCCTCTTCGGGCAATCTCAGACGGGTGTATTAAGTTATCCCAAGTAGCTTACAAGTGAGAAGCAAATCCTACGCTGAAGAGGCTCATCTGGCGATACTTAAAACAACTAATAATCCTTACGTTCAAAGTGACCTGACGTGACCAGCACATATCTTTTGGACATCTTTATACCCTTGACTCGAATGATAAATTTTCATATGTTACTTCTATTGTTTTGTCTTCAGTTGATATTCAGTTCAGGGGAGGTCTTACGAACTGGTGGAGTTAGAGAGAAGCATGTAATAACTGCTGCAGTGCAAGGTCGTATAATAAAATCGTCTGGTAACAGCAAGATTAAACTTCTTGTTACTTCAATGCCTTTTTGGTTAATTTACTCTTACTACCTCCAGACAATTTTATTTACACTGGAGAAACAACTGTTAAAGACAAAAATAGTGTCCATTCACCATTCCCCAGTCTCATTCCTCTCCCTAAACTGAATGAAATCGTCTGAAGGCAGCAAGACTAAAGAAAAAAACGATACTGGAGAGAGAAGGGACAAATTTGGCGAAGATGAATCCAGGTCCGAATGCACAGATGGGGATGAGTTGCCGCAGTGGTGGTAATGGTGGGTGAGGGTTAGTGTGTTGCAGTGGCATCCTATACGGCTTTGTGTGGCATTGGAGTAGTCTGTTGTAGCTGTCCGTTTGTCTGTCAAGCTGTCTGTTGGTCTGTCTGTCTATCAAACTGTCTAATTATCTACACGCCTTTAGGCTTGACATATGTTGTATCTATCTATCTACCTATCTACTATTAATGTAAGCATCCATTTACTTATCTGCCTGTCTGTCCGTCTCAGCTAGCATTCTGTATCTGTCTATTTATCTGTCTATCTGCCTTTCAGTCAATGGATCTATCTATCTCTATCTACCGGGTGGCCCTGTAGGAACGAAGCAGAGGTCCAGTGTGCTTTAGTGGCATCGTTAGGCTTTATGACACTGACACTCTAAATGTAACTAGCGTCGCTGTCTAGAACCCTGTCTGTCTATCTATCTATCTGTATATCTATCTACCTACCGTATCTCAGTTTTTCTGTCTGTCTGTCTGTTATTTATTTGTCAGCCTGTCTGTCTGTCTGTCTGTATCAGTCTTTCAATCAATCAGTGTATCTATAGTGGCATCGTTTCTCTCTCTCTCTCTCTCTCTCTCTCTCTCTCTCTCTCTCTCTCTCTCTCTCTCTCTCTCTCTCTCTCTCTCTCTCTCTCTCTCTCTCTCTCTCTCTCTCTCTCTCTCTCTCTCTCTCTCTGTACCCCTGTGATGCAAGTCCTCATATTTCCCCCCTTTTTCCATCTTTCTAGCTTATGGATGTTAAGAGATTAAGCCTACCCACTGACACAATCAAGAAAGGAAATCAATAGGTGAAAATGCCAGTTAAATTCCCAGCATTTACGGCTGATGACCCTTGACGTATCGAGTTATCGGAATATTACGCTGGACTGTGAGTGTATTAGGCCAGAATTTTGCTGACTAAAAAAAAAAAGAAAAAAGGAAAAAGAAAAAAAAGGGAAATTCCGATATCCTACAATAGCTCCTATGTCTCACCACGCACACATTAAAACATAATTACTGTAAGCATTGACTCCCTGTATGTTCCTCTGAGACACATTTTACAAACACTCTACGCTCTAGAAATCGCTGTGCACACTCCAAAATATAACTAAACACTCGGACACATTATAATCTCCTCACAGACACTCTACAAGCGCTCTATGTTCCAGGCATCGTTGTAGGCACACTTGATGCTCACACTGACATGCTCTAATTCACATACTCAAGACGAGGGTTAAAAAAAAAAAAAAGCATAAAGGTATACAGATGGGAGAGAATCGCCATAACCTCTGATCTTGACCTCTCAGTATTGTCCCTGGCGTCCCACAACCTGACACTAGTTGGCTCCACGGGGTCAGCCAGGTCCACGTAAATGGAATCAAGGCTCGGGTTTCTTGCACCGACAGAAACCTGGCCTTGGAAATACTGAGAGAGGGACTTCCTGAGCAGACTATAATTGTCAGGTGGTAGTGTGGATAAAACTTAGAAAAAAAAAAGAAAAAAAAATCATCGTTGTGCAGAACTAAGAAAGGTCTACTCTGAATAATTAAGTCGGAAAACAGGAAGACTAAAATGAAGAAGGGGTTATCATACAATTACACTGCGACAGGCCGTCCAAAAATCTGAGTAAAATCGATTGACGGTAGCAGAAATTAAGAGAAAACCTTATCGAACACCTTTACAACGAGAGGCTTTCCGATATTTTAATAAAAGCGATTAACGACAGCAAGAATGAAATGAAAAAAGGGGAAATCAAACCTCACTACGAGAGGCCTTACAAAAACATGAAATAATATGGTCTGACGGCAGAAAGAATTAAATATAAACATGGCGACATCATTGTGAAAGCTGTAATCCTTCCTTCCAATGACATGATAGGCCTATTTCTACAATTGCCAACGATAAGTACTTTTATTCAACTCAGTGTCGATCCCTAGTAGGAAAGGGGTTGTTGAGGGCTGTAACTAACCACTCCAGTTCGAAGTCTCCCCTAATAATAATAATAAGGTACAGAACCGATGATATTGCCAGTCACTAACACAGCTCGGATGCATGTTGCCTTCCTGTGTTCGACGGGTCCTAACATGGCCATAACTCTCGCGTTTCAATAATTGCGTCCTCGCCTTTTACGCCGGCTGGAGCCAATATCACACGCACGATGGAGGCACGAGCTGACTAATTTACTCCGGGACGCGTTTGTAAAAGAGTAATATTGCACTACTACTGATGCGAATGACACTGTGTTTATTAGGACTTTCGTCGTGGATTAGCTTGGGTTTTGGTGCAGTGGATTTTAGTGCATGATCTACGCATGAAATATTCTCTGTGATTCATGGTGCATTTAAGATACATCGATTTTGCTCTTGGAAGCGTTTGTAACTGAGTAGTAATGCACTGCTACTGATGGGAATGATATTGTGTTTATTGAGGGTTTGTGGTGGGTTACCTAGGGTTTCAATGCAGTGATTTTTTGTTCTTGGTCAGTGGTATTGTATTTGTCTGCTACGAAGGTAAGAGAAATAAGCTGCAAAGACACAAAGATCCAGGCCAAGTTAAAGTGAAAGGAGCATGTCTGGCATAAAATCGTCAGCTGGAATAGACAAACGGCACTAGAGTTGGCACATCCATGAGAGGGTTTATGCCAAAACTGAAAGTGATTACAGCAGCACAAAATTATATTATCTGTATGCAAATCCTACTTTTTTCTCTCCCAGCCGGCGAGCCATGATATAGAAAGTCATGTTGACATTCATTTTCTCTTATTACAAAAATGACTAGAAGATATTTTTTCCATTTTCATTTTCGTAGAATGTGTGTTATAATGAAGTTATCTGAGTGCGAAAGTAGTGTCCCAATATTTCAGCATTTTCATCATCACAAGTCACCAACATTACTGCCATCACCACCATCCCTGCCTTTGCCATCACCATCAGCATCACAATCATCATAACTATGTTTACCTTTAAAAAATGGGGCCGGTAAATATAATATGAGTGCCATCACAAAAGAGATACATTACTAAAAAAAAAAAAACAATGCGAAGAGAATACACAGGCTTAAAATCTAACTTCCTTAGTAAGAAAACGTCTTTTGGAATATTGCGGGATACTCCTATATAGCTAACACACACACACACACACACACACACACACACACACACACACGACTGTACTGACACGAGGTTAATAGACATACGTAAATAAAAACACAGGTTCGCATTATGTGCGTGTGTGTGTGTGTGTGTGTGTGTGTGTGAGAGAGAGAGAGAGAGAGAGAGAGAGAGAGAGAGAGAGAGAGAGAGAGAGAGAGAACGTGTGTGTTTGTGTGTAAACGAGAATTAAAGGCTAATTGTGTGTGTGTGTGTGTGTGTGTGTGTGTGTGTGTGTGTGTGTGTGTACCACCTAGACACGTGTGGACAAAACTTGGTTCAGTCCCCTAACCTAATCTGTTGTTCAGGCTTCCCTCCTAGACGTAACATATTTCTTCTCCAACCATTGCACCTTTTTTTCCCTCCTTTCATGCATTTTTTGATTTGCTTTCCCTGTTTTCTTGCTGTCTCTTACTATTATATGTACATTTTTCATATTATTATTAATGGAGGCTAATTTTAACCAAACGTAAAATTGATTAACAAGGGCAAAACTCTAATATTTATGTGCATTTTGACCACTTAGAGAGTAGCTCGAGTATGTACCGCAGTCACGATGTAATGTCTCTTAGTTCTGGTGCAAAGTGAGGTTCTAGGATACTCATACTGAAAACTTACTTATACGGTACTCACGACCTTATAACTTTGATGCTTTTTACTTTACATCTAGATATTATGAGGCAACTGTGCCCAGTTTACTAAAAGGTCCATCGAAGTGAGTGTTAGAGGCTGTCTATTAACTCCTATTATAGACAAATATAAAATCGTTTGGTGACAGCAGGAAATCAGTACAAAGCTTTCTCTCTGTCTGTCTGTCTGTCTGTCTCTCTCTCTTGACTTTTATCTTTTCTTGGACCCAGAAGTATTAAGCCTCTTACGCTGTCTGCCAAGGGTAAATAAATGACCAGCCAAAACGGTACAAGGAAAAATGGCACTGTGTGTGTGTGTGTGTGTGTGTGTGTGTGTGTGTGTGTGTGTGTGTGTGTGTGTGTGTGTGTGTGATTCTTTTTTATAATCCAACAAAAATTTTATTTTTGTGATTTTTTAAAACTGGAAAATATGTGGAACTGAGTATGGTATAGGTACATGCAGCCACACACGTGAGAGAGAGAGAGAGAGAGAGAGAGAGAGAGAGAGAGAGAGAGAGATATTCATTACGAATGGTCTTTTCTTCCATGCAAAACATAATTAACCAGCTTTAGTAACAATAAACGAAAAAAAATTCATCGTACTGACAAAAAAAAAGAGCATCTAATCCGATACTGTTACGCTGTCAAATACGAACAAGTCACGAAAAATACGAGGCTTAAGTTGTTAAGAAAAGGATAGAATGAAAACAAAGGGAGGAACTCTCTTACCTTACCACTACTCCCTCCGGCCAACTAACCTGTAAGAAAAAGGAAAACACCATTATTTTTGGAAAGGAAAGTTACTGAGATATGATCATTAAGTTTTGCCTGAGGTTTATTGGTTGCCTGTGTTAAAGCTGCCTGAAAAATGGCGATGAAATAATCAGTCGTTAGTAAACATAATTTCCTCATTAGGTATGGAGAGAACAAAATTGTCAGCGTTTAGGAGGAATATAATGTAAAAGATATCTTGTTAATGAGGGAGCTAATGGAGTTTGTTTTTAATGTCAGCGTATTATTCGTAAATAACATAAAATAGCAATACCCTAAATGCAAACATATACTGATAAGAAAGGAATCCAAGAGGGCTTCCTAAATTCACAAGTTCTTAATTTACACATATTGCAAGTTAATTCATCTCATTCACACTCCAGTTCTCCATTCACCTTTACTCTACGACAAGAGCCATCATCTTCAGGCTCTCATTGTCCTGTTACTTCATCCTAATCTGATGAGGAGAATTCACTTTCCCACTCCCATTCATCTTACCCCTAAGTCCACGAGAACTCAGCTCCTTCATGCTCTTATTCTCTTTCTCATGTCAAATTGTAAGCTGACAAAAGGCTGGCTTTCTCAATATCTTTCCCCTTTCTTTTAAATACCATGAACCGACCAAATTCACCTCCTTCACAGTGTCATTCTCCTTTTACTCTTACAGTTCAGCCTCTTCGCACTCATTCTTCTTTTACTAGCTCCTCTACACTCTCATACTGCTTTTGCTTCAAGTATTTGGCTCCTTTAAACTCTCATATCCGTTTACTTCAAGAATCCAGGTCCTTTACACACTCATTCTCCTTTTAACATTATTCAAGTCCTTTACGCTCTCATTCCCCTGGTGTTTCAAGAACTTACCTCCTTCACACTTTCATTCTCCCATTACCAGTATAACTCAGTTCCTCCACAAATTTATTTTCCTTTAGTTTCTTGAATTTACCACCTTCATTCTTTCATTGTTCTTTTATTATTAGAATTCACCTCCTTTACAATCTCATTCTACCTCTTCAGAATTCACCTCCACATTTTCATCTTCCTTTTATGTCCACAAATACGCTGTTTTACCCACTTACACTTCCTTTAACCACTAAAATTCCGCACCTTTACCCTCCCCATTCTCATCCTTTTCCTTCACTTCCGTCCAACGCCCCCAGGTCATCTCAGACTCCACAAATGAATCGGCAACTCTGACACAAAGCCCCCGCAAAGTTTCCCTCCCGAAGGTAATTTGGCCGAGGGTGTTGGTGGTGATGATGGATGGTCGCGGCGGTTCAGGCAAAGAAAAGTAAGAGTCGTGGAGGTGGTGGGAAGGAGGAGGAGGAGGAGGAGGAGGAGGAGGAGGAGGTCAAGGGGATGTGTGGGGACGGTACGGGAGGGGATGTGGATGTGAGGGAGGTGTAGAAAGTTTGTGGGAGAAGACTTGGTGCATGGGAGATGCGGGAGACTTGTGCTAGAAGCTGTGGGTGTGTGGAGATATGGATGATTGTGGGAGGAGGTCTGGTGTGTGAGCCATGTGGGAGGTTTGTGCTAGGAGTTGTGTTCGAGGATTGGTGAAAACAAGTGTGGGAAATCTATTGGGAAGTGGGAGATAGGATGTTTAAACCAGCTTGAGAGAGACGTGTAAATGTGAAGGAGGTAATATCGAGGGTGTGTAGGGCGTCCTGTAGCTGTAGTGTAAGTCTTGTATTACGTGGAAATAAGTCCTTTTTAGATGGCATAAATAAGTGCCCACGGAAGTGAATTTAATAACACGGCTAATTAACCAAGGAATAGGCAACGAGGCACAGACAGAGGGCAAATTACACAGAGGATAATCAATTAGTATTTGGGCTGGTGGAGCGAACATGTTTCAGACGAGACGAGGACTGCAGGACGAGAATGAGCTGAATAATGGATGAGAAGGCAACATAGAGGAGGGTGGAACTGGAATTAGGTGCCGTGGAGTTAATTTTGTCGAAACGCTGCCTGGTTTTATTCTTCGCTGAATTTGGGGAGAGAGAGAGAGAGAGAGAGAGAGAGAGAGAGAGAGAGAGAGAGAGAGAGAGTGTGTGTGTGTGTGTGTGTGTGTGTGTGTGTGTGTGTGTGTGTGTGTGTGTGTGTGTGTGTGTTTGTGTGTGTGTGTGTGTGTGTGTGTAGTATGTGCGTGTTTGTTCGTGTGCAGAAAGGAAAGTTTTTGGGCGCATTTGTCCTTGTGCAAAAAGGAAAGATTATGATAGAAAAGAAGACGAAAGAAGACGAAACGACACAAAACCATAGAAAAGAGAAGCTACCAGAGATGAAAAAGAGAGAAACCGCCAATTTCTCCATCTTAATCACGCCTTCCTGCCTCAGCATTACAGTGACTACGAGGGAAGGGGAGTGAGCGTAAGAGTCATCAAGGCCAGTGTATATAGTTATGTAGCAAGTCTAAAATTAGTGGTGGGTATCCTTTGATCGAGCAGGCCTATGGTTGAACGGGAGAAGAGGGGAGAGAAGAAGAGGGGAAAGGTGAGGGAAGGAAGGGTGGGGGAAAGGATGGGAGGGGAAGGGAAGAGAGGAATGGGAGAGGAAAATAGAGAGGACGAGATGAGGGAAAGGGAGAAGGAAGGGAGAGGAGGAGAAGGGGGAGAAGACAGGAGAGGGGAAAGAGGCAGGGCATGTTTTTTCTACACCTGGTCTGAAATTAGTGTTGGGTGTTCTTTGATCTCTGGCAGACCTATGACTGAATGGGAAAGGAGGGGAGAAGATGAGACGGAGGGGAGGTATAGGGAGCGAGAGGGAAGGGAAGGGAAGGGAAGGGAGGGGAAGAGAGATGAGGAATGGGGAGAAAAAAAGAGGCGAGTGGAGGAAATGGGATGAGAAGAGAAGGGAAAGGAAGGGAATGGAAGGGAAAGAAAAGAGGAGCAGGGAGAGATGAAGAGAGGAGAGGACAGGCCATTATAGAATAAACAGAGATAGTGGTAGAAACCGACATACGTCCAGGCAAACCGATAGCAAAAAAAAAAATGACATCCTTCAATTCACACACACACACACACACACACACACACACACACACACACACACACACACACACACACACACACACACACACACACACAATCGGGAGGAAAGGGAGAACAGGAGGAGGAGAAACAGAGGGGAGAGGGAAGAGGGGAAAATGGTTGGAGGGTAGGGACGAGGAGTGAGAGGGGAGAGAAGGGAGAGAGGAAGATGAGAGAGATAAGGGAGGGAATGTTGGGGAAGAGGAAATGGAAGATTACAAGGGAGGGTAAAATGAGGGAGAGGAGGAAGAAGGAATGGGTAACAGGGAATCTGAATGAGAGGAGGTAGAGAGTCAGGGGGAAAAAAAGCAAAAGAAATGTTAACAAAAGAGATGAAAATAAGAGAAGCTTACAGTATATTAAACGACTAGCAAACAAAATGCAATCTAGGCAAGGCAGACGAATCTCAAACGAAAGAACAGAAGAGAGAGAGAGAGAAAGCAGCAGATGGAAAATGCGGTTCATCAGAGTCTACCATTAGAGACAGAAAGAGGACATGTGGGTAGATAAGGTAATGACGCCTTTGATCTCTCTCTCTCTCTCTCTCTCTCTCTCTCTCTCACACACACACACACACACACACACACACACACACACACACACACACACACACACACACACACACACAGGCGCCGTTGTTAATTACACACACGGGATTCGTTACTTAAAAAAACAGGGACGAAAATTTTTGACACCACGGGTCGGCGGCGAGGCAAAGCAAAGAACAAGCGAGCGATATTATGAGAGAAAATACGTCAAGTGGGGAGACTGAAGAAGGATGGGGGAGGGGGGTGGAAATGACGCCTCGCTCCACATATTTTCACACTTTCGTCGAGGGAAATGGAGAGATGGGAGACTTTTAATTTGACTCCTTATTTTCAGCAGTGTGTGTGTGTGTGTGTGTGTGTGTGTGTGTGTGTGTGTGTGTGTGTGTGTGTGTGAGAGAGAGAGAGAGAGAGAGAGAGGGATTTTTCCTTATGATGGCTCCTTTCATGTAGTTTCATTTCATGTTGGAAATAGAGACGTGGGAAACTATCACTTGTGTTTCTGTTTTTAATTTGCAAGTGCCTTAATTTTCACCTTCTTTTGACATTTTTCTTATTTCCATGAAGCTTAATTTTTCCAAGTTTCCGTGTTACTTTTGCGTTTTGAAAATGGAACGAAAAAATGGTTACTTTTTTTTTTTTAATTGAGGGAAAAATTGTCATGTGGAGAAACTAAAGGCGAAGGAATGGCGGCTCTCATTACTTTTCACGCGTACAAACTTTTTTTTTTTTTTTCAGCATTTTTTTACATATGTTTTTGGTTATTTCGTCATTTTTTCATACTTCTCCTTACTTCATAATTCCTTGGTCATTTTCTTTCTTATCTTAGTCTTATATTTATCTGGCACTGAGGTCGGTATTCGTGATAGTTAAGGAAGGTCCCTAACACCTTTTCCTGAGCGATTTATACTATTTATTACACCTTACAGCCCTCATCTGTGTTAAACAAATTCTTCCAGTATCATCAAACTCTGCATAAATTACGTGTAAATGGATATTAACTAGGCGTATCCAAAAATTAATCGCAAAAGAAGAGGTGTTACGGAGTCTCCTTTAACCAACGAGAATACGGATCTTAGTCTTTCATCGAACTTTGACGCATTTCAGAGACTTTCCTTTCCCAGAAACCGAAGTGCATGGACGAGAGCTGTACCTTAATTACGAATATTTCTTCACTGTCTTTCTCCACACCTCAGTAAACTACATTTCCTTGCCTGTATATCTTCCCAGGTGTTGTTGAGTCCATCCTGGATTTCACACGCCCATAAATCGCCATAGATGGAGAGGTCATATCAAGAAATAAAATTCAGAACCAAGGTTGCCATAAATATCTCTTTTGTGCAACGTCTCGGTACATTTCTTGCGCTCCCGGTACATTCAGGCAACATTGAAACAGAAAATGATGTTTTGAGTGTAAAAACTAGTGAAAAATGTATGGAAGAACCTCCTCAGATATTATGGTCATGATATAAACTGAAAGTATATTAGTAATACGCTAAAAGTCGATTGATCGATGATCGATTGATTGCTATAGATTAGATATAGATAGATTAATTTAATGATGAGTCAACAGACAGGTAAGATATACTGTAAGGATAGACAGATAGGTAGATATAGCTACACAGACAGATAGGTAGATAGACAATGCCAATGGCAAGGGCAGGATTCAGAAACAGGTAAATGAAAATCCAGAAGTCAAGGAACTGCCATCAGAGTACCAAATAAAATTCAAGTAGAGGCATTACCACCAGAATATCCTACAAAAATGTACCCAACCTCCTTCGCCAGTCATTCAATGCCTTCGAAGCAGAGAACTCATTTTTCCTTTTTTTTTTTTTTTTTTTTCGTATCACAGGTGAGGTGATTTCCATGGCAGCTTAATTTTCCATCATTATAACGTGCTTCTAGATTAAACGAGTTCATAAATTGAAATGGGTAGATTTTTTTTCTTTCAGTTCAGGTCATATTTCACTTGAGTTTTTTTTTTTTTTTTAATATATCCTTTTATGGTACAATTCTGATATTTCACTTTTATCTTGGCTGAAGATGGATGCATAGATTTTCCTTTCCCTTTTTTATTTTTTATCTCGTTTGTATTTTCTTGGTAATGTTGTTTCGCCACGAGTACAACGCATATCACAGAATAATACTTTCATGAATCAAAACGGCCAGCTTTGTGTGTGTGTGTGTGTGTGTGTGTGTGTGTGTGTGTGCTTTTTTTTCGCTCCAGAGGTAAGTATATTTCCTTTGCAGTATATATTTTCACTTCGAAACATAGAGCACCTACAATATTTCACATGTTCGTATTCGATATTAATGGGTTTTCTTTTTCTTTATATATATATATATATATATATATATATATATATATATATATATATATATATATATATATATATATATATATATATATATATATATATATATATATATATATATATATATATATATATATATATATATATATATATAATAGCTTTTCTTGCCACGTGTGTTCCATTCCTTGTTAGTGTCTCTCTCCAGGAGTTATGGTGTACCTTTAAAAAAAAAAAAAAATATCTTCCTTTTGTAGGGCGATACTTTATGACACACGGACAAAGATTTCAGAATTATCTACACTACCAAATGAGTACTAGTTCGTTTTCCAAGAATCACTTAAAAATTCATCGTACTCATGCGTACAGATGTTGTTTGGTCGAGAGTACATCCAAGATTTTATTCACTCCCAAACTGATTGCTTTTTAACTCTCATTTTTCGTACAGCGCTTTATATTCTTTTAATGGTATTATGTTCTCCACTAATCATGGCGCACTTCCGAGACTGGAACCATTTCTAAATCAAAATAGATTTCCTATTCAGTGGTTCGCACCACGAATGAGTTTCTTTCAATTGCAGCGCGCCTCTCTTCAAAATATGGCACATTTTCGATATCCCATGCTTTCATATATTGAAATTAACTGTTTCTCAGTATTTTCCATACCGATACCTCATTCTATTGGAATTTCGTTGGCGTTTGTTCCTAGATTTATAACATATTTCTGAACATTTCACATTTTCATAAACCACATTGAAATAACTTTTAATTTTCTTCACTTCTCACTTCATTTCCGTTTAATATAATTCCAAAATGACTGGTGTGTTTCAGAGATGTTACACTGTCGTATATATATTGTTGTCCTTCATTTGATATTATTTTCGTAATAAAGTGTCTCCCTCAGATTATAGCGCACTTCCGATATTTCACACATCCATCAATTGAAATAGATGGTCTTTTTTTTTCTGCTTTTCCACACCATACTGCATTTTATTTTCGTGCAAGTAATAGTCCCCCTCGAATTCCGTGCTCCCACAATTTCACCCTTTCATAGATCGACATGAAAAGATGGGAATTTTATGTGTATGGGTCTGCACCTTCCTTTTTCGCAGCGCAAGTGACTTTTTTCCCCTGTGGCAGTACGGATCTCCGTGAATTTACTGTATGCTTCCCAGAATTCATCGTTTCACATACGGAGTGGGATCGGAGTCCTTATTTTTCCCTTAGACAGGGTACGAGAGCATTTTTAGGAGCTGCTGTGTCCGTCGGCCTCTTACTAAAGATAGTCAAACGCGAAGATATTCATTCACGTAGATTTCATCAGCGAAGCCACATTTCAGTACACAAAAACTGATAACCTGAAAACTATATGCATTTGTCTTTCGCCCGTTTATATTATGTAAAAATATCCCTACTACTGATTTTTGTCTCCCATCTTATCTTGCTATGTTTTCCTTACTTTCAGCCCACAGAATTAAAAGTCATAGCTATAGTCTTCTTTGTAATAAATAGCCTCGTAAGGATCAGTGGGTCTGTTGTTGCTTGCTTTCCTTTGTACTCCTTTTTACTCTTCTGTACCATTACTGTTAGCTCGTAATGACCTCTCCCTTTTTGCCTGTCTAATATATCTATCCATGAATCTATTTTCTGTCTTTAAATGCCGATCTCCCAGTTAAATTACGCTCAAAAGTCTCCATCACTGACCTCCCTCTCTGCTGCTGTTGTTGGCTGGCTAGGACCTGACCTGTCGAGGGCAACTGGGCGGAAGGAACGTGAGGGGGGTGAAGTAACAGGGTCAGGGGAGGTGGGAGGAGGAAGGGGAAGTAGAAGGCGAAGGAAATGAAAAAAAGGAAGGATAGATGGAAAGAAGGAAGGAATGAACAATGGTAGGAAACGCAGCTTGTGAAGGAGTCGAAAGAAACGAAGGAAGATCATGAAAGGATGGCGTAAAAGAAAGAGAGGAGGTGAGTGGTGGTGAGGGGTGCTTCAAGGAAGAAGGCTTGCAATATGTGGCCGTGCTGTAAGAAAGAAAGAAAGAAAGAGAAGAAAGAAGGCTCGTTATAAAAGGCCATGAAGAAAGAAGAGAGTAGTTATGGTGGTGGTGGTAGTGGCTGTGGCGGTGATGATAAGGGGTGGTGCAAGAACAGCTCAGTGTTATTGCTCTAAAATTACACAGGACTTTCATCCCAAGACAGAGTGGTTTAGGAAGACGCACCTGTCCCACTAACCTACATTCCTGGCCAAAGAGTCACAAGGATCTTCGTCAGGTTTTACGACTCAAAAAAATGTAATATTTCCCTGGATCATTTATTTGTCACATTTTTGCCTCGATGTTATTTTCCGAATTTCGCTTTGAAGTGTTTAGTTATTGCATTAGTTAAAATTAGAAGCACAAACAAACGACCTAATACACAATGGAAACTCAAACATTTTATCAGTGTGAGTCCTCTTTCCGTCTTTCATTTTTTGTCAAGAAAGAAAGAAGTGGGACGATCATAAAATAGTTAACATATTAGACACTACTAATAATACAGTCATACTATGAGTCGAGTGTTATACGAAATTATCAACTAAAATTCTTACATTCCCTCCTCTCTTGCCCCCTCTCCCTGTTCCCTCTCTTCTTTTCCTCCAGCTTTTTATTTCTTCCTCCCCTACCCATCTATCTCCCACCTCTCACCAATTTCCACACATCCCCTCCGCTCACCCCAAGTCAAAACACCGCACGACAACAAAATAAATTAAATTGGACTTGGACGTTATTTCCACTCTCTTTTCCTTCACATTCCTTCTCACATCTTCCTCTCCCACGTCTCCCATATCCACTTCCACACTTCCCACCCCTCGATCTTCGTCGCTTCCTCTTCCCTTCGTCTTCCTTCCTTTTACCGTTTCCTCTCCTCTGCACCTTTACCCCCTTTCCTCTCTCTCCTACTTCTCTCTTTTCCTGCCGAGCCTTTCCTCCTTCTCCTCTCTCTCCTATCCCACTACATTTTTGCGTATGCCTGCCCATCTGTTCCTTCTTTCACAGGCCAATCTGTTTCCCCCAGCCCTTGCTTCCATTCATCCTTCCACCCTCAGTTCAATTTCACTCTCCCTTTCCCTTCTTTTATCATCCTCTCCCATCAGCTTTCCTATCACGTTCCTTGTCTATCTGTCCATCCCACCTTTCTCCCCTCCCCCTACTCCCCCTCCGTCCCACACCCCAAGTCAACACAGGTCTTGACAAAAAAAAAAAAAAAAGCAAAATAAACTGACCTTGACCTCCTTTCATTTCCTCCCGCTTATGACCCTCTCTCTCTCTCTCTCTCTCTCTCTTGCAAACCCCCACATCTCTTTTCCTTTCCCCCCATTTCTTCATCTTTCCCCTCCCTCTCCTCCACATCTTCCTCCTCCTCTTCTTCTCCCTCATAATCATTACTCTCCTTCCCTGCGCTCTCAGTCCCCGTCTCCCTCGTCTCCTCATCTCCTTGTCATCTTTCTTTGTTTCGCTTCCCTTCCTGTTCGTCATCCTTCATATTTTCTCTTGTCCTTTTACCCTCTCTCTCTCTCTCACACACACACACACACACACACACACACACACACACACACACACACACACACACACACACCAAACCCTCCTCCTTACCCCCACTAAGTCAACAAAGCCCCAGACAAAAAAAAAAAAAAGCCTTTGCCATCATTTAATTTCCCCCACCTCTTTACCAGGTCAACCTAACTTGCTTGCCAGGCTTAGGGGCATTTTTCTTCGTCGTGACTGTGTTGGGAGGAGGGGAGGGGGAGTTGTTGGATGAGAAAGTGTGTGTGTGTGTGTGTGTGTGTGTGTGTGTGTGTGTGTGTGTGTGTGTGTGTGTGTGTGTGTGTGTGAGACGGTAGCAACAACTCGGTGCCACCACGTGAAGGCCTCTCCCTCCAACATCAGACTAGTAATGGAAGGGTTATTCTGCCCCAAGCAAGTGTGGGCGCCGCAGTTTTGAAATACGGGTTCAATTTCCGTGTAAAAGCAAGGGGAAGGCCTGTTGCTGTAACTTAATGCCTATCGGAAAAGCGTAATTGTTTGGAGGGTGATATTTCTCCTGGAGGCTTGTGGACGGCCCAGACCAGGATGGAGAATCCGAAATACCTGGGTCAGAATCCGTCATCTGAACCTATATTATTTTCAATGTATATTTTCTTCTTTAATTGAACTGATACGATTTTCTTTATACTATACACAACTCTCTATACTCATACTGTTCTTCCGTATTCTGTCTTATTCTGTTATTAATTACCATTGATTACTTTATTGATGGTATGTATGGGTTATTGTGTGAGTGAATTATATGCGAGCTAACGTAAAGCGACTAATGGAAGGGAGCGAAAACGGAAAACCAATTTAAAAGTAATTCTCTATCCTATAATATTACCTGCCGACATAAATTTCCACGGCAGTATTAATTTTGTTATTGTTCGGTGACACGAGAGTAAGTTAACTAATTTAGTATGTACCGTATCACATTACAATATACGTATGAACTGAGTGCATAAAAAAGTGTGTGTGTGTGTGTGTGTGTGTGTGTGTGTGTGTGTGTGTGTGAGAGAGAGAGAGAGAGAGAGAGAGAGATGAGGGCTGTGTGTGTGTGTGTGTGTGTGTGTGTGTGTGTGTGTGTGTGTGTGTGTGTGTGTGTGTGTGTGTGTGTGTGTGTGTGTGTGTGTGTGTGTGTGTGTGTGTGTGTGTGTGTGTGTGTGTGCACTGGGCGGTATGCAGAGAGGTGTGAGGAGAAAAAAGCGTAAGAGAAAGAGGGAGAGCTAAATTAAAAAATAATAATAAAAAATTAAGGCTATTTCCATTGCTTTACGTGGAAGAACAGTAATTCAATAAAAATTTGCATAATATG
Organism: Coenobita brevimanus; assembly: GCF_032717465.1. Taxonomy (NCBI): domain Eukaryota; kingdom Metazoa; phylum Arthropoda; class Malacostraca; order Decapoda; family Coenobitidae; genus Coenobita; species Coenobita brevimanus. Next base: position 14,062,340 of record NC_137027.1, read on the forward strand.
ATTGGGTTATTGGTTTAAATACATCACTAACACCACGGGATATAATTCATGGGTAAAAATGCCCAGTTAATAAATCCCTCACTTCGAAATGGATGATGAATATTAATAACCGCGGTACTTGTAATGGCTATTATTACTGGGTATAATTTTATGTTAGTAAGGGATTTTTTGTGGGTTGGGGTAATTTCTTGCTCATTAATGGCATAGTTTTATATATTTAGTTTTCATTTATTATTATTTTTGGGGCACTTCTTCTGTTATTTACGTGGGTGCTACTGTTACTGTTATTCACTGTTAAATAATTACCGTTACTCCATTGATACTTTTTATGATTATCTCGATGCCTGCCACACTTTTCACGAGAGACTATGGGTATACAGAAAATCATATGTTGCTGAATTATGACAAAGAGCATTTTCGTCCACTGGGTTTGTACTTTGCTGTAGATCCGCAGTGTTTCTGAACGGGACCTGAGCTGACGTAGCATTTCCGACGCAAAATTATTCTCCCAAATAATCTAACGCAGGTTTTTCATTAGGCACCCTGTACAGAACCAGGGCCATTCCTTCTTTCAAGTGGTTCATTTTATAGTACCGGTGGCCATTTGCTTAGGAAAAAATCTGTCCACCTACCAACCTTACACACCTACCTACCTACCTACCTGTGTGTCTTTCTGTCTGTCTGTCTGTCTATGTTTATTTTTATGTGTATAGTTACGACCATGAATCTTTTAAAATGTCCAGTGTTTCGAACGAGGGCATCCTGTAAGTGATTTTCTTTGAGTGACACGCCATCAAGGAGTTTATAAAGTGATGGGAGATAACAGCACCACCTGGAGGGACACGGTAATTATCTCCCCTGCCTGACTAATGACGCGTCCCTTCAAGATGACTCTCTGATCATGGGCTGTGCATTGCTCGAAAACTCTAAAGAATAAGAACTTGAACTTTTACTTTTTCATCTCCCTGCCCTTTTTTTCCCCTCCCTTCCATTGTTATCTACGATTATCTTTGGAGAGGCTCGAATTTTCTTCACCTTAACAGAATACTCTCGATTTTGCTTCAGTAATACCCAATCGTGTGTCCATGGCAGTGAAAAACTAAGTAAAAAAAAAAAATGGTGGCAAAAGGCATGAAACTGAAATAATCCCTGACGCTTATTGCCCCTAAATTTCAATAATAATTAACATAACGGCATCAGTGGGAATAGCAGAGGCGCTTTTTAATGATTTTTTCCCTGTATAATTGATAATGAGTTATTCAAATTATTCTGTGTCTCTATTGCGTAAACGTAGATGTGTGTGTGTGTGTGTGTGTGTGTGTGTGTGTGTGTGTGTGTGTGTGTGTGTGTGTGTGTGTGTGTGTATGATTAACTAGGCCTATGCATTTGTGTCTGCGTCTGTGCATGGCTTCCACCGACCTCATTCAAGGTAACTTATCACTGTTTCAGTTTTTCCCAAACCGAATGTAGTGCTTTTACACAGTCCATTCCTGCTAAAAACAAAGATATAAAAACGCACACAATCATAACTATAAAAGCACGGCGAACACTGGAAAAACAATAAAAGAATAGTGATATTTTTATCGCCATTGCGTAATTCAGATTTAACAGTTCCCAGTAGAGTTAGAATAATACACTTACACCATAAGGACGTAAGTGCTGCCCAGTTTCAATGAGATAATATAAATTCTGCTGATTTCGTGGTGACATCATTTATATTGATCCACATAGATATCAACTGTTTTTTGCGCACGTAAATGGCCTTCAGTAAACAAACATAGACAAGCCTGAATGTATCTGTGTACATACGGTAGATCTTGTGGTGACATTATTGATCTACACTGATGTCAATTATTTTTTACGTAATTTAAATGGCCTTCACTAAGGAGACATACACAGGACTGAATCTTACCTACACAGGCTGCCTCCAACCTATACCTCCTGAGAACGCCTGCTTATGTTATCGTTCTTGTAGGGTATGTGATTTGTTTGTTCATGATTTATTCTATGTATTAGGCATTACAGATTTGCTTAATATTTTTCCCTTGGTTTTTTTATGTCTATATATATTCAGGTATCACGTTGTTGCGATAAAAAGGTATCCTTGCACTGTGGTCTTTGCTTGGGAAGAGATACATGTTCGTATTTTAGAAATGTCAAAGATTTATGCTGACTTAATAACGCGTGATCGGCTTTGTTGTCTTTTCTGAGCCCTCACAAACTCTATCCTTGAGACGTCAAACTACGAAAGCAAAGCAGTGACTAATTTTCTTAGAGTAAAAGACTTAGAATTTTTGTCGTCTATACCGTACTGTACAGTCATATTCTACAGGCTTTCCTGTCAACGCAGCGGCTAGTTCTTGCCTGATGCATTTGAAAAATTTAATTCCCATGAGCCAGAAAATATATATACAGAAAGTCTCCCATTAACTTCCTGCCCCAGTGCATCTGAAAATATAATTCCCATCGACCTCAAAATATACGTATACAAAACGAGTCTCCCATTAACCCTCTTCATTTAAGCGGGGTGGGAGTGATCCAGAAAGAGAGACAGGAAAGAACATAAATAGGAGAATTATAAACTGGGTGTCCATTTACCCTTTTAATTCGGTGACGTACATTTCAGGGATATTCTTGGTACCTCTTCAAGAATTTATTCAGATTAGGTGATTTTATTTTTTTACTGGACGGGTTAGATAACGACATTAACACTTTCAGCACGATATCTTTCTCTGAAGTTGTGCAGAATCGTATAGAGCTAAGAATAATGGAAAAAAAAATGTCATCACCGGACTTAAGGGGGGGAAAATGGGCCACACATCCATTCATTCATCATTCATGCTTTCAAAATTCAGGACTTTCACTCGCCAAACAATCCAATTTAGTTCACCAAAGTAATTGTGCAAGTTATTTGGTGCAGAAAACTGGCAGAACAACATTTTGCTCTATGTTGCAGTGCTGGAATTTGTTCCGGTTCACACTTCTAAATCCTCTGTACATATATTTTAAACACAACAACATTTTCTTCAAACGAGACAAAATCCAGACAATTTAGGGGTAAATGCACGGCTTAATGGACAAGATTAGCTAAAACTGCCAGGCCGTGCAAAGAACTAGGTCATTTTTTTTTTTATCAAACATATTTCTGTCTGGGACACACACACACACACACACACACACACACACACACACACACACACACACACACACACACACACACACACACACACACACACACACACACACACACACACACACACACACACCATTTCCGAGTATTCATTACCGGAGCATTGAGCACTTGCCACGCTATGCACAGGCCCACTATAAGCCTGTTGTCCAGACTGATGTGTTGGAAATAGGCAAATTGTTCAACATCCCTCTCTGAATTACGGCTTACACTGTATATGCCTCGGTTAAGTGCCCCTGTTTTATTGTATTGGCGTATAAATGTCTGTTCTACAAAATTCCCTTGTATCACGGAAAAACAGAAAAATGGAAGCCTATAGTGTATGAGCGTATAAACAGAGAGACAACGATAAAGATATATGTAGAGAGGCAGAGACCACAGTGAATATAGATAAGTATTGATATGGAGGATTATTTGTAACTGACGTTAATTTGCGTTCCCTTCTTTTCCTTAGAGCTAATCTGTGGTTACTTGTCAATAAAACCGTTTCACTGACGAACAGAAGCAGAAAATTATTTAGTTGTATCAGCTCAGAACATAAAAATGCTTTTTTATGAAGAGTACCTGACGTGAACATCCATGAATAGCAGTGTATATAATTATAATGTTCTTCATAAACCACACATAAATGACTCACAGCACGACACATTATACGAAAGTATATTAGCAGCGGTTGCAGTATCAGGATAATGAGGTTTCATTATATAATTTTAGCTAGCAAACTGCGTGCATGGATGAGCCGCTTAACAGAGGGGATTATGTGACCCACACGCACTGTGGTGCAAAGTTGGCTCACACCACCATCGTTTTTAATGTATCACTGTTTTAAGTTCAAACATTCCTGACTCTTTAAGGCACTGTACAAGACCATAGACAGACAAATAGAAGGATAGGTAGATGAACTGATAGATTGATAGATAGATATGCAGACAATGACACACGTACGATCAGCTGTTATGGTATAGTTCAGCATTAACGTCTGTATACGGTGAGCTTTTACTCATCTGTCTCGCACTGTACTCGGAATCAGTAAGTTAGATCATTGCCCTAAAGAAACGCAATCATATCCTCATTTCGCCTGCCAATATATCAACATTAGTGTGTATTTGACTAACACAGCGGCAGATTTGCAGACGATTCCTAAGACAATCTCCTTCAATTTATTCCTCCCTTCTCCCCTGCAGCCTCTCACATTCCCCCTCCCCACACACCTACTTTCTCGAATTCACTAACCACTGTTGGTGTGAAGGCGATTGCGCTCTGACCCCTTCTAATGCCCCTCCGTAATGGTCATTAAGCCCCTATAAACTCGGACAAAAATCGCACCGTCGGCTCTCAGGCAGAATGAACTCGCCTTATTGTAAATTTCTAGGGGGCGCTCGTTGCCGCGGGTAATGTCTCTGAGAAAATACGCTAATTTACTCGACTTTTTCCCACCCGAGTTGTGTTGGCCGAGTCCATTGTCTGCGGAGTAGAAGGGAAGGATTGGGAAGGGGGAGGAGAGAGAGTTGAGCGTAGGAGAAGACGAGAGCTGGAGTGGGCGAAGACAGCGGGAGCGGTGGTAAAGATAAGGAGAAAGAGTAGGTAGGAGAGCGAGGGGAATGAAAGAGAAAGTGGTGGTAGGGGGGGGGGAAGGAGAGACAGTGGGGAGGAGAGAACACGAAGAGAGAAGAAAGCGAGTGTGGAAGGGGAGAGGTGGGTGGAGGAGAAAAGGGGTGGAGGGAGAAAGCGGAGAGAAGAGAGTGTTAAGAGGAAAGAGAGTCGTGAGGAGAGCTTGGAAAGGAGACAAAGTGAGAGGGAAAAAGAGAACGGGGAGGAGACAGAGTGGGAAGAAGAGAGATGGAGGGGGAGAAGTAGGGTGGGTGGAGGAGATAAGGAATGGAGAAAGGGGAGAGAAAAGAGAGTGTTAAGAGGAGAGAGAGTCGTGAGGAGAACATGGGAAGGAGACAAAGTGAGAGGAAGAGAGAGAGAACGGGGAGGAGAGAGAGTGGGAAGAAGAGAGAGGGAGGGGGAGAAGTAGGGTGGGTGGAGGAAGGGAAAAGAGCTAGAGAACTGCGGCCAGACGGGAAGTACACCACTTTCGACCAAAATGGCCCCGGGAAATTTACCAGAGTAAGGAATATTACATACCGTTCCGCATTTCCGGCGAGCTTTTTTTTTTTTTTTTTATAAGCATGCAGTAATACGTAAGAGTTCATTTATTTATTTCTTTATTTATTGACTCTTTTATGTGTCATATTCTGTGCTGAAGAGGTACCGTAAATGAAAGACACATAAAAAAATCTGCGGTTTGGACATAGCGCTGAGTACAACTTTTTGGAGACAGCGGGAACAAAATGAAAATTCGTCTTTGGATTAAAGAGTTTAATAACGATATAAATGTCTTAGAAAGCACTGACTAATATTCACACACACACACACACACACACACACACACACACACACACACACACACACACACACACACACACACACACACACACAAAGTTATTCATACAAGATTCAGCACTAGAATATTTGTGTGGAATTCCTACATACTGGTTAGTTAGGCAGGCTCACTGTGAGTTGGTATTGTAATTACCATGATGGACAGTGTGCGTGTGTGTGTGTGTGTGTGTGTGTGTGTGTGTGTGTAATAAGTATGATGGTGTGTATGTGTGTGGGTGGCTATGTGTAATTTCACCCAAGCAGGCAAGGTTACCGTACCTCTGGCTTCACACTCAATAGTTGGACTCATTTACTATCCCACAGGATTCACACACACACACACACACACACACACACACACACACACACACACACACACACACACACACACACACACACACACACACACACACACACACATCATTGACTGTTGGAATGCAAGGCCCACTACGAACCCGAATTGCAGGATCGCACTCCATGTAATTATCCTTCAGTATAATATCTAAATATCTATCTATTTATCTGTCTATATATCTATCCATCTATCTGTCTGTCTGTCTGTCAGTTTGCCTGTCTTCCCATAAGCTTAGTGTTAGTGAGAGCAAGTTAACCCTCTCATGATCGTGTCAGTTCTAGTACCGTATTCCCGCTTACGCCGGACGATTTTACTTAACTGAGAGTGAGTCACAGTACCCAAGTACATTGTCACCATTAACCCTTTCATGACTGGGATAAGTTCACTGTTCTTTTACAATAAATGGCAGATGATTTTATTTAGGTGAGAGTCCATTAAGCCCGAGAGATCGAATACTGAAAACAAGGTGAAGACTCCAGCTGCTGTTCATCACCACCATCATCATTACCATCATCATCATCATCATCATCCCAGTCCACAGTGTCGCAATTTTCAGTACAATAGATTCCATTAACGACGAAACTAGGAAGACAGTCATTATACCCTGTCATTATCCTGTCCCAAAAGTCAGGAGTTTAGCATATACATCCACCAGTGTATTGCAAGTGTATTTAACCGTCCACCTACCAGCCCGCCACACCGCCGCCTGCACAAACACCTGCACATAATTGAAATCCCTCTCTCATATGCCTGGGCGGACGGGCAGTGGCGCGGGTCCGGGGAAATCAGAGCAAATATTGTTCCCTGCCAGTATTGTTGTCTGCATATTTCATCTCGCAGTTTTAGAGGGGACGAGGTGGGAAGGCAGACAGGCAAGCGTTGGGGTGCGGCATTGTTTCGCCCAAGTTTGGCCTTAATGCTGCCTTCGCCTACTTCAATCTGACTTTTCCCCGCGGGATTACAAGATTTATCTCCTGAGCCACCCAACGATAAGAAACCCTTTTGATTTATGAAACGTGATTTTCCCTGGCTGAAATACAATATTTTGGATCGGCTTATTCCATCGAAATAGCTGGAAAATAATGAATTAGAGAATACTTACTGATTTTCAAAACAGTTTTCAGACAAACTGCTTTAGGATACATGCAGTGCGACAACAAGAAGCAGTATGTGAAATAATTCATTAAGGAAAAGGTGCAACGAAGCCCCCCGTGCCACCTGTAAAGCAACGCTAATCCTGGAATGAACGCTGGGTAATCGATTTAACACACAACTTCCTCGTCATAATCGCACTACCAGTCACTCAATTAACCATCAATCAGTCCAGCTCCGTCAAAGTTTGGGTATGTGGATTAATTTGCCGCTCCTTCATCTCTCACTCTCTCTCTCGCCCTCACCAATCTTCCTATTCTGCTCTTCTAACTTCTCTTCATTCATTCATCTATCTATCCATCCATCCATCCATCCATCCATCCACTAATCTTCCCAGCCTGCTCTTCCTCCCTCCCTCCCCCCCACTGTGTATCCATCCACCCATTCCTCTGTCTGTCCACCCACTTATCCATCCATCCATCCTTCCATCTTTCCTTTAGCCTCACCAGTCATCCTACGCCCATCTTTGTCTATCCATCTATCCATCCATCCCTCTATCCAATCATCAAGCCAGCCATCATACACCTGCACCTGTCTTCCTTTCCTACCTGTCTTTCTTCCACTCTTCCATCGATTTCATCCATCCTAAGATTTCACCTCTCCTCTTATATGTCTCCCTTCCCAGTCATCCCTCCAGCCTTCCGTCTGTCAGTTCATCCATATATTCATCAGTCCATCCATCCGTCTACCCATTAATTTCACAAGTCTTCCTGTCCAACATTCTTCCCATTCATCCCTCCATCTGTCTATCCATTCTTTCCGTCACCTCACTCATCCGTCTTCTTTTTACTCCACAGTTCTTCCTAACCTACTCTCCCCAAGGTCATCCACCCATCATCTTCTCTCACCTCCAGCAATCCCTTTCTTCCATCTTTCTTCCTCACCGCTCCTCCTTCCCTCCGTCATCCCTCCGTCTTTCCTTCCTTTCTTCTTCCGTCCATCCTTTATTAATACCTATGTTCCCTCTAACCCCGGTGTGGGTATATGGAGAGAGCGAGTATCGTGTATCACAAGGCAAGAACACCCTCTCCTCCAAGACCCTTCATTTCATCAAAGCACAACCGCAGTCTCTATATTTAACCACGACACTGATGACGTGGTGCTGGAGAGGGACGCCTTCGTGTGGTAGCACTGATATAACAGGGCGACTCAACTACCTGGCTACGCAAACGTCTCACAGCTACTTCCCTATTCCCGAAAGGTGGATGGTGGACTAATGGAAGAGGGTAATTTAAGCCTGCAGTCCACTGAGTTCACATTTCAGATGAATCTGGGGCAATAATATCAGCAACAACAAGGCATCAGGAGTTACAGATACTGAATTTTGATGCGTTTTCATTTGCTTTCTTTTATATTAGTTTTGTTTTTTCGAATCACAAACAGCTTTATTCCCATTGGTCTCAGATGATGGTATTCATCCTTTCGATCCCTGAGAATATCATCATCATCATCATCATCATCATCATCATAATCATCGTCATACAGACCTGCTTTGACTTCTTCTAAGAATGGGGTGAGGTTAAAGATAAATTAATTCTACCAAAAACTCTATTCTTGTCGCCTCCAACACACAGCGTCTAGGCGAGATGCATATCCAGTGGGCCAACGGTGGTGAATGAGGCATGAGGCGGCCTGTCTACGTTAGGTGTGAGTCTCCGAGGGGTCGTACGGCTTCAGAGATTCCGCAGCACCTCCTGAATAGTGATTTATTCTATTGACTACATCTTATTTTCTTATATGGCGTATCTGGGTTGGTCTGAGTCTCTGAGAGGTCTTGGGAGGCGTCAGGGATTTGTATTTTAAAAGTGGCTCTTGTAAATTTCGTATATATCTCTTTCTTAGCGATTTATTCTGCATATTACACCTCTGCGTTAAGTGGCACTAGCAGAATGAACCCCTTCAGTACGATGTATATCAATCTCTCTCTCACTCTCTCTCTCTCTCTTTCTCTCCCTCTCATACATACGGTGGGTAACATACCGTATACGATGAGACTGGCACTCCATATCCCCCTTCCGTCCCTATGTTTTATGTTACATTGTGTGGAAGCGCCTTTAACATTTTTCTTTTTTCCTGAACCGCAGCGTCATGAGACCTTTTTATTACGCCAGCATTTCCTTTGTCTCTTATTGTATTTGAAAGTTCGTCTGCAATAATGAAAATATTCTTGATATACTGTGTTTTAGAGTGATTACACAAGCACGAATTTTTTCTTTTTTCTTTAATTCTTAGGTCGATAGTATTCATTCCTGGATGATTGTAATTTTTTTGTACAATTGGATATACTTTACCATGTATAAAACTTATTTCTCCTGATCTTTAAGTGTCAAGAATTCTGTTTGCTTCATCACGAGAGCATGTAATTTCTCCTGGGCAGCAAACATCAAGAATTCTGTTTGCTTTTCCACGAATATCTTCTGTTTCTCCTGAATAGCAAACCTCAAGAATTCTGCTTGCTTTACCAGGATAATATTATACTTGTCTTGAACCGCAACCACCAAGAATCCTGCTCGTTAATTCCTCTTTGTTTTACCACGATTTTACTTTTCCTGAACCGCGGAAATCAAGATTCTCGTTAGTTTTATCACGGTATTATTTCTCGTAAACCACAAACGTCAATGATCCTTTTTATCTGCCCACGATCGTACATTATTACTTCTCTTTGCATACATCCCAAGCGTTTGCATTACAACAGTTATATATCATTTTTCCTGAACAGTAAACGTCAAGAATCCTGTGTAGGGCCTTCATCATATCCTCCCACGCACTTTCACGTCCTCTTGCCTTGGCCATTTTTTGGGTCACTTGACTCACTCTCTCTCTCTCTCTCTCTCTCTTTCTCGTCCCCCTCACATAATCTCTTGTAACAACTCTGGTATCCAAGTTTTACATGGCGTGTCCTTTGTCTGCGTCCAGCTACTTTCTTTTTGTCTATCCGTACTCGTCCACACACACACACACACACACACACACACACACACCTTCTAGCTCTCTTCCTGCTCTGTTTCCATGGTGATTAACACTCAGACGGCGGGTCGTGTACTGTACTCATGATTACTCTCTCTCTTCTTAACCCAACTCCACTCAGAGACATATTTTAAAGGATTTACATGACGATACAACCTTTTCAGCAGGCCAGAAGAGAGTGCAGTATGAACGGCAATAGTTTCTAAAGGAATGTTATTGTATAAAAACAGGAAGGTGGGAAGGAAGGAGGGGGAGGATGAATGAGATGATGAAAGGAAGTGTGTGTGTGTGATAGCATGCACATATTGAATCCACTGCATATGAAAACAGTGACTGCTCACCATCACATTAATCCACATGCAAACGAAGCAAAGGACACCCATGAAAAAGCATTAGTTCTGAGTGCATAAATAAAAAGGAAAAACAAATTACCATGCACCAAATATAATACACCCTTGCTAAAAGTTGCGCTCAGTATCATGCATACATAATGACACACACACACACACACACACACACACACACACACACACACACACACACACACACACACACACACACACACACACACACACACACACACACACACACACACGCACGCATGAGGGGATACACAGACAAACACAGAGGTAGGGTCTATCTAAATTCATGAATTTCTCTCTCTCTCTCTCTCTCTCTCTCTCTCTCTCTCTCTCTCTCTCACACACACACACACACACACACACACACACACACACACACACACACACACATTTATTCATTCACTTGCGCGCCCTCTCATACACGCGGGAATTTTCATGTCTTTTACGTGTGACTGAATTACATTTAAGTATTTGTGTGGTGTGTGTGTGTGTGTGTGTGTGTGTGTGTGTGTGTGTGTGTGTGAGAGAGAGAGAGAGAGAGAGAGAGAGAGAGAGAAACTAATTATTGTAGTGTGTTTATGTGTACCTGTGCCAATGATCGTCTTTATGTTCAAGGGTGCCAGAAAAAAAAATCATATATTATTAGTAATACCCTTCCCCTTATAGAAATCCTACTCTTACACCAAATCGCCACTCCAACTCCAAATTACCGCTGCAACTCCAAATTACCACTCAAACTCCAAATCGTCACTCATACACCATAGAAAAACCACTAAATCGCAACTTCAACGCCAAATCATCATTCCAACGCGAAACAGCCACTCGAACGCAAAATTACCACTCCAACAACATATCACCACGTGCGCCAAATTTATGCTCCAAACGCCAAATCGCCACTCCAACGCCAAAATCGCCCCTTCATCGCCAGATCGCCACTTCAACGCCAAAATCGCCACTTCAACGCCAAATTGCCACTCGAACGCCAAACTAAACCTCGCTGTTGAAAGTTGCCTCGCCACACATACTGTACTGCACCGTAAATATCCAGCCACCAATGGATATGTGTTTGGCGGAAGTAGTGATAATGTATTTGCCGAGGGGGTTGCGAAACTAGCAGGGGGGAGCTTGGTCATTGATTAGGAGCTGAAGGAGAGAGAGAGAGAGAGAGAGAGAGAGAGAGAGTACAATACGGAAAACAGAAGACTTTTTCAGGTTTTCCGACGTTAGAAATTAATAAGGTCGATATCATTGCAGAAGTTAAAGGGCTAAAAATGTAAAACTGTGTGTGTGTGTGTGTGTGTGTGTGTGTGTGTGTGTGTGTGTGTGTGTGTGTGTGTGTGTGTGTGTGTGTGTGTGTGTGTGTACGTAAATGAATGCTCTCTTCGCACTCCTTACTCACACACAGAACATCCAAATCCCACTTAGCTAAACCTGCTTTACCTGTTACAAGAAGAACTGATCAGAAAACTAGAGAAAGATTTGCAAGGAGTTAATTACAATCGAGTGTGCAGTTTTGGTTGGCGGGAGAGGAAATCCTAAAACGCTGTATAAAGAGGGAAAATTGAAGGCATGGGACATATTGCAGGCACCATAGCAGGCTTCGTAACACCATTTCCTTAGCGATTAGTTTTCATGATTAAACATTAACCTTCTATAGTTATATTACTTTTGTCATTTTAATTCAGAGTCTGCATTAGGGCCATAAAAGAGTATAATGAGGTGTAATATGCAGAATGATTAGCTAAGGAAGAGGTTTTACGAAATATCCGCTTGGAAGACGACTGACATCTGTATAAAAGTGATATCAATACTGGCGTCGGGAAAATATTGATATAAAAGCCAAGGCGTGCGAGCGAAAGACAGCAGCTTCATTCAGGAAAGTTTGGTCCAAGGTCTTCACATTTGAGGTTATATATCTTAAAATCTTACCTCCACTGATGTATTTCCCGTTTCAATCACAGTACCAAGAGACGCCAACTCAGTCGCGTTCATTTCTCTATTAATAACCGGGAATAATTTTCATGTTCATTGGGATAATTTCTATACCCACCTTTTCTTGCCATCTATACACTTAGACAGCAATGATTCTCGCACTATACTTCTTGCCTGCAGAACCATATACCTCACAGTGTATAACTTCTGCATCGTTTACCACCAATATTCTTCCCTCGAAATTGCTAGCAAAACTCAAAAAGCAGTTAGCCTAATGCGTCTGCAATGCCCAGGAGATTGAAGCCTCCATCATCACAGTGTTACCCAAGACTTTTGCAACATTGCGGTCTTGTAAAGCGGCCAGGACATCATTAAATCGCTTGTCTAGCCTACCTGCAACTGTGGTAACTGTGGGCGATACAAGCGAAACCCACGCAGCCAACACCGCCCCGGGAACTGTGATTTGTACTCACTCATTCACTCGCTATTCGCTTGCTTACATGCTCACTCAATTATTCGCTCAGTCGCTCCTTGTTGGTTTGCCTGACCCTGTGTTTATCTGAAGCTAATTGTCTTGCTTCCACTAAACCAAACTAACTTCACGCAGCTAACATCTTCTCAGAAAATATAGTCTGTATTCACCTGCTTGCCCACTCACTCACTCTGTTGGTTGCCTGACCATATGTTTATCTTATGGGAGTAGTGCAAGCTAAACCCACGCACCTAACACCGCCCAAAGGAATATAATATGTTGTTCTCACTCGCTTGCTCAGTCCTTGTTGTATTGCTTGAGCATGTGTATATCTGTTGAAAGTAAATGTCACTGTATACTCCACTATTAAATGCTTTTGCGTACTGAGACCCAGACCGACATGCTAGCGCGGTGTTGTCATAGCTGGATGGATAGATGAATAAAAGGAGAGATAACTGGATGGATACCTAGAAAAGTGGTTGAGGACAAACACAGACAGGTGACTGTAGATTTCTTGGCTGGGTAGTTAGATAGATATAAAAATAGATGGAAACAGAACCGACAGTGGACAATAGTCTTCATATTTGGATGGGGTGACAGATTGAAAAATAAATGGAAGCAGACAGACAGACATGGGACATGATGTAAAAATGTGTCTACATCTTGCGTAACCCTGGGAGCTGTACAAGATTATCCTCCTCAAAAGTTACTATCACGGGGATGTCATTACACTCCTGCTTAATTCTTACTCGCTCACTCACCAACTCACTTACACAGTCATTCACTCACTCTCATTCTCATTCAACTGCTCACTCATTCACTGTTGATTTGCCGAATCACAGTATGTGTTTTTGATAATTAGATTTGTTTGGTTATTTTTTTTTCAAAGCTGGAAGCATAGATATCAAAATAAAGACCGGGCATCCATCACATCAGACTCCGAATGAAAACTGCGTCTTCCTACATCTGTTAGTCTTTAAATGAACACATCTTTACCACTGTGACATTTAAAGGAAAATGTCCATTTTTCTCCCGACCCCAAAGGTCAGTATTTCATCACCTGGCACCTGAGTACCTACACATGGCAGCCACATGCAGCATAATTAAACTATTCAATCAGCTACCATCTTTTTCTTTATTCTTGATACTTTATTCCGTGCAGCTAACGTGGGAGAGATTTTCGTCCGTTTGAAGCTTACTTCCCGTACGGTATTTCAGTGGCGGAATAAGGCAATACAAAGGTTCTACATCCTTTAAATAGCACCTCTTCGTGACTACCACTGTCTTATAGGGTTCATCTCTTACCACAGCTCAGTATTCAAGATTGAGAGATGGCAATTTTAGGCTAAGTTAAAGTAGACAGAGTAGAATGAAGGGGTGATGAAGATTATATTTAACCTTTGCAGTTTGAATAGTCTCTCGTAAGCAAAACAAAACCATATGAATGAAGTAAGAAGTAATTATCAATAAAGTAATCATACCTTAAGGGTTATGGCAGGTTAAAAGATTCAGCGTTCAGTATTTCACCATGTCACCTGAGAAACACCTGGTGGCCACATTCACCCCTGCTGGGTTACAAAAATAATCTTACGATTGATTTCTTGTCTTGTTTGTTTTGGAGGAAAGAGGACAGATGAATAAAAGATCACCGTATGTCTCTTGTCCTTCCTTAAATAAATGTAAGTAACGAAGGATATAATATCGTGAATGAATCTCAGTCCAGGTACATGTACAAGAGGGCCGATTACCTCACGTCAGCTCACAAAATTTTACATCACTTAAGACTACCTCACCTCACCTTAACAGACGTCACCTCGCAAGACTTTACCTCACCTCAGTTCAGTTCCCCACATCTCACACATCTCAAGCTATCCCACTTCACTTCACTTCATTTTACCTCACCTCACGTCCTTTAATTTCACCTAACTTTCACTTGTTCAGTCTGATCTCAAATCACTTTGTCTCACCTCACCTTACCTCACCTCACCTCACCTGGCATCCGAGTTATTCAGAATGGACCTGATACCTCACCGCCAGCTGATAAATATCCGAGTGGAGGAGGAATATGGGTGGGAGTAGGGGGTAGCTAGTAGATTTCACCTTTTTACCTCTATTCTAGTGCTGGATAGGGACGCCTTCAAGAGGTGGTTCCAGTATAACGGTAAGGTGGAGCTGCCTGGTCATACAAACGTTCTTCTCCCTCCCTATCTCATGAAAGGAGGAGGGTTAACTGCAAGAAAAGGGGAATCTCGGCCTGCAGTAGTTCATCGAGGTCATGTCCGGATGAGGTTGGACCACACAGTATCATCATTAATTAATCCTTGGAAGACAGAATTCTTTATTCATTTATTCGAGCTATCACTACGCAGTTTTATTCAAGTAGGGTGACCAAGTTCATCTCTGGTTCATAGTTTTGTGGTTTATCTGTTCACGGATTAATCCCTTGAATTTGGTGACGTATTTAATATTTTTCCTGCTATCTCAAAAGCATGTAAAATCCGATGTTTGTTTAAGATGTAATCGACTATGCCTTGGTGATGTTCAGATTATATTTTCGGTAGCGACTGGCGGTTTTTTTCACCTTGACACTATCAGATTCCTGTGACCCATCTGAATAAAATCGCCATCGTTAACAGGAATGGATTACTACGGTTGTTTTGACTATAAGCGTGACAGTAGAGTGACAGTATTTACATTTTAAATCCTCTGACTTACTCTCAGATAAATAAAATAATCTAGAGTTAACACACACAAAATATTCACGTTGCCCCGACTATGAAAAGCTTGTGAAAATGTCGTGACCTCTGCGCTATAAATACCATAAGGTGTCTGTGAGGGTGGTCTCATACGCCCTGGTGCATTTTAATAGGGCCATAAATCGCGGGGCGGGGCAGATATGAGATGCGTAGCTCGTGGGGTAACTGATAACACGTGACACCCCCCTGATGTTGTTGCCTTGCTCACTAGATACACATGGTTGGGGAGTGAATCTGATGGGGCGAGAGAGAGAGAGAGAGAGAGAGAGAGAGAGAGAGAGAGAGAGAGAGAGAGAGAGAGAGTGTATGTGTGTTTTTCTGGGGATGGTCGGGGAGTGAATCTGATGTGAGCTCAGCCAAGATAGTGTTTGCATTTATATTTGCTACCGTACGAGGCTTTTACAACCTTCTCATATAAAGAGCTTTGAGATTAAGATGACAAGATGACAGGGACCTCTTCGGCCAATTACAAAGGGTGTTCAACAGTATAAATGAACTATATTCTTCGCATTGCCACCACCAAATGATATACTGAGGCTAAAGCATACGACGTGGCATTTTTCTTCATAGTACGAGAACGCTATTTACCTGATAAGGGGTAGCTGATAACATATGACTTACTGTTTCTGCCTTGCTCACTGAATACAGATTGTCGGGGAATGAATCTGATGTGGGCTGAGGCGAGAGCGTGGGTGGTTCTATGTGTGTGTGTGTGTGTGTGTGTGTGTGTGTGTGTGTGTGTGTGTGTGTGTGTGTGTGTGTGTGAACCTGGCTTGGGGAGAGGCAGTAGTGTGGGTAGTTGTGTAAGTAAGGTTGTGTTTCTGTCGCTGATGTTGCTGTTGTGGCCCCAGGTTAATCTTTAAGTTATTCCGGTCGACTGCATGCTGAAGTTGCCCTTAACCCGCAGTCCAGCATCTCAAAGTCGAAGTGAAAAATGCCGGATCGAAAAGTGCTAACGAAAAAATACGAAAAAAAAAGACGCTTCAGTAAAATATATGGAGCACACATGAGCGGAAGTCGCAGCGAAAATTCAGCTCATTATAGTTAATTGGACGCTATCACAAAATGAAAAATGGCAGCAAGGCGTAACGCAGCTTTAAAATACAGGAATAGTATATAGTAAAAATAAATTAACGTCATTATCATCAGTTTAACCCTTATTCCTACCTTAGAGCATTAAAAAAAAAGGTGACAAATATATAATGACAAGAAGGGAAGTCCCAGAAAACCAAAGCCCAAAAATACAAATATGAAAGGACGAAAAATGCAGTGAAATATAGAATACATAAAAAAAAAAGCTAAATATAAGAAGGATCACGTGAAAAGGCAAATAGCGGTAAAAATTCATCTCATTTTAGTTAATTGGACGCCCTGAGCGGTGCCGTCAGGAGGTCATGAGAGGAAAAAAGCGGAAGGAAACATATGGGAGAGGAGTGTTACTGTCACGTGTTTTTGTGGCCCCCTACCTTGACGTTTTCCCCTCTTTCGTTCTTCATTTCGCTCTTTCCCCTTTTTTTCATTTTCTCTATTTCATCATCCCCTTGTCGTTCCTGTTCTCTCCCTTTTTTAATACTCTCTTTTCCCCTTCATTCTTCTTTCCTTTCAGTCACCTTTTCTCTACCACTAATCTTTTCTCCTTTCTTCGTCTTTAATCACTTCTCATATTGTCTCCCTGTTCTTAACAACTTATCTTTTTCCTCCTCATTTCCCAATTTCCCCTTCTTCTTTCATCCTTTCTTCTTTAGTGACAAACATGAGAGAAGGTGTTATTGCTGCATGATTTTCTGCACCCCTACCCCTAATCTCTCTCTCTCTCTCTCTCTCTCTCTCTCTCTCACCTCGAATATCCAGTCTCTTCCCCCTTCCACAACCCTCTCCCTTCCCGTTTCTTTTCTTTCCCATCTCGGACTGACAAGACCTCAATCTCCTAGACATTTCACTTACTCTCCACAGTCTTCTTCCATACTTCTCTTCAACCCTTGCCTTTCTTTAGTTTATTTTAGTTTCATTTTTCCATGGATCCTACTCATTTCATTTTTAGCACAACGAAAACGGTCAGGATGATGATGATAATGAAGATTATGATGATGATTATGATGATGATGATAACAATGATGATGATGATGATGATGATTATGATGATGATGATGATAACAATGATGATGATGATGATGATGATGATGAACTGTGTCTTATTTGGTACCTACTAAATATGTTCAACTTACTTTTTAGTCACTTACCTTTATTCCCTACTCGTCCTGCCTCCCCCCTCTTCTCTGTATCCACTACATCCTGCCTACGTTAATCTTCCCACCTCAGTCCAACTCCAGATTTCCCCATCGCTTTTTCTCACTCCATCCACAGCCAAATGAAAACACACACTTCCATTTGTCACACGTCACAGTTCCTACAGTGTACTTGGATCCAGACTTACATCCCTTTCATAACTCATTCCTGTCCCTCTTCCTTTCTCTTCTATCAATTCGTACTTCCTGTGTCTCTTATCATCCCTTTTTACACAGTCTATCTTTTTCACCCTCCCGTTCCTTCCCTTCCACCTTTCACTCTCCCAGCCTCCTCCTCCTCTGTATCCTCTCCCATCCGGCCTACATTAATTTCCCCACCTCAGTCCCTCCTCAGATTACCCCATTACTTTTTAAACCTCTACTCATAGCCAAATGAAAAAGCATTACCCTTCTTTCTCCACTCGACCCAGTTCCTACAGAGTTTGCCTGAATACTCTCCTTCCCTACGGCTGCGTGGTTCCTTGGTTTGCCGCCACTGAAACTGATTAAGACACAAGCTCCTATGACTCTCAGTTAAATTACATTACTTGGTGTTTGATGGAAAAAAAAAAAAAAATCCTGAGCGCTCCTGACTATGAGAGAGCTATACCATTTACTGCTGTACCTTGGCCTCTCATAAGAAAAACAAAATCGTCTGGCTCAGCATGAATAAAACACAATATGCCATCGCAGTGAGAGGCAAAGGGATTTATGTTTCTCTTTCACCAGCAATGATTTCCCCAAATCTGAATGAAATAATCTGACAGCAGCAAAATAAAAAATAAATAAATAAACGATCAGTATATATAAAAAAAGTCTTTATTGTTTTGAAGCAGCAAGAATACTAGACTTACAATGAACATCTGAGAGCTGAATAGTAAAAAAATAATAAATAAACTAATGTAAATATGACACCATCTTTAATATTTCTGTGCACTGAGACCTTTATATGGCCACTGACAACTGATAATCATAAATAAATTTTTAAGTATCTTTATAGTATTTCATGTGCTATAGTGCTCGATGGTTTGTATGTTTTACCTACCCTAATTTTTACTGTCATTTTATTCTACAGTCTGTTTATATTCTGAGCCTAAATACTCTCCCTCCCTCCCGATACACACACACACACACACACACACACACACACACACACACACACACACACACACACACACACACACACACACACACACACACACACACACCACTTCTTCTGCCCCTCCTACATACCTGCCATCACCTGTATTTGTTACCTGTGTGGCCACCATGTCATTACCGGGCAGGTGTGACAGCAAAGCCCGCCCCTCACACGTCAAGGGACACAGGGTCGTATAGTGTGGCATAGGAAGCTTCGTAGCACTCTTCCTTAGCGATTTACTCTGCTTATTGCAATGATCTTATTCTAGGTACCATAGGAGGCTTCGTAGTAAATCTCCCTTGGCAATTTATTTTGCATATAGCTTTACTTTCTCCTGTATTTTATTTATGAAGTTTTACCATCGACTTATTTTGTATCAGTACCGTACAAGATTATACTTACGTCTTTTGTTTTAGAACGTTATAAACTAGGTAAAATTTCCAGTCATTTGTTATTTCATCTAAAGCCAAGGTAAAAATTGATTTCTTTTTGTGTATGCCTAAGAAGGGTAGGGGGACTTGTGTGCGTGTGGGTGATTCTGTCCGGAGGTCATAGAATTACAGTGCGGCAAAAAGAGACAGCGAAGGTCACAGTCACAAGTATATTTTTTGTCGATATCAACATCATCTTTGTGATCCACCTACCGATGTTAGACGCGATGAGACAGAGGGAATACAGGAACAATAAGTCGATCTAACTTTTTATAAATAAAAATTATAAACTTATTAGAAAGACAGCTCAGAACCGATGATAATGACGCCTTCATGTGGTAGCACTGATATAGCCAGGCAACTGCACTGTCCGGCCATCATGTCACCAAGGACGAGAATAATTACCTCTCCTCCTCTAAACCTCACCTTCTTTTTCTAACGGAGACTCAGCTGTCTGAGGCAACTGACAGCAAACCCTTTTCTGTATCCTCCTACTTTCTCTATACTCATTTCAAAGCCAAAGGTGGCTGTTGTGTATACATACGCAACGACTTATCTTGCTCTTGTGTTCCTGAACTTGATTCTTCTGAATTCTCCACTCTCTGGCTTCGGCTTTCCTGTCATTCTCTGACTAAATATATCTGTGCTGTTTACTTATCCCCTAATTCTACTGACTATCAAAAATTCTTTGACTATCTTACTTCTACGATGGAACACATTCTGTCCATTTCTCCTTTCTCTGAAATCTCCATTCTTGGAGATTTCAATGTTCACCACCACCTTTGGCTCTCCTATCCTTTCACGGATCCACCTGGTGAACAAGCCTACATCTTTTCTATCCTTAATGACCTAGAGCAGCTTGTACAGCACCCTACCCGTATCCCTGACCGCCTTGGAGAGAGCTCCAACATACTTGACCTCTTCCTCACAACTAATCCTTCTGCTTACTCTGTTACTCTTTTCTCTCCGTTGGGCTCCTCCGATCACAACCTTATTACCTTAACCTGTCCTATCGCTCCAGTACGGCCTGCGGACCCTCCAGGGAAACGTCGTCTCTGGCATTTTGGAGCTGCGGACTGGGAGGCCCTCAGGCAGTACTTCTTTGATTTTCCCTGGAATGATTATTGCTTCCATGGCCGTGAGCCATCTGAGTGTGCCTTCCGCATTACGGAGGTTATTCTCTCGGGCATGGAAGCATACACTCCTTTCTCATATCCTTTGACTAACGCAAGAAAGCCTTGGTTTAATCACGCTTGTTCTAATGCTGTCCGCAACAAGGAGAAGGCCTACAAAAGGTACCGGAGCCAACCCACCCCTGAATCACATCATCTTTACGTTTCTGCCCGGAATCGTGCTAAGTCTGTTCTTCGCTCTACTAAAAATAATTTCATCCATACTAAATGCTCTCAACTCTCCAACTCGAATTCTTCCCGCTCCTTCTGGCACCTTGCCAAAAATCTTTCTAACAACTTTACCTCATCATCCTTCCCTCCTCTTTTCTACTCTGATGGTTCTGTAGCTATTTCTTCTACTGATAAAGCAGATCTCTTCACACAGACTTTCTCCTCCAATTCCACCTTAGACGATTCCGGTGCTGTTCCTCCATCACTTCCCCCCTCTGACTTCCTCATGGCTGACATTAAAATTTCTTCAGTTGATGTATTTTCTGCCATTACTGGCCTCAGTACTAACAAGGCATATGGGCCTGATGGGGTCCCTCCTGTTGTTCTCAAAAACTGTGCTTCTGTACTTACACCCTGCCTAGGCAAACTATTTCGCCTTTGTCTGTCAACTTGTACCTTTCCTTCTTGCTGGAAGTTTGCTCTCATTCAGCCAGTCCCAAAGAAGGGTGACCACTCCCAACCCTCCAACTATCGTCCAATTGCTTTAACGTCCTGTATTTCAAAAGTTTTCGAGTCAATTCTTAATAAAAAAATTTTAAGGCATCTTTCCTATCACAACCTTCTTTCCGATCGTCAGTATGGGTTCCGTCAGGGACGCTCCACTGGCGATCTTCTCACCTACCTTTCAGATTCCTGGTCATCCTCCTTTCGGGCCTTTGGCAGAAAACTTTGCCATTGCACTTGACATCTCAAAGGCTTTCGATCGAGTCTGGCATAAATCTTTAATTTCCAAACTGCCCTCCTACGGTTTCTATCCTTCTATCTGTACCTTCATCGCTAGCTTCCTTTCTGGTCGTTCTATAGCTGCTGTCGTAGACGGCCATCGTTCTTCTCCTAGATCTATCAACAGTGGTGTTCCTCAGGGCTCTGTCCTATCACCAACTCTCTTCCTTTTATTCATCAATGATCTTCTAAGCTGTACATCTAACCCTATCCACTCATACGCTGATGACTCCACCCTTCACCTTTCCATTCGGTTCCCGCAACGCCCATCTCAACAGTTACTTCAAGAAACAAGGGATGAGGCTATGGCACACCTAATGTCTGACTTGGCTCATATCTCTGACTGGGGTAAAAATAATATGGTTGTCTTTAATGCTTCTAAGACTCAGTTCTTACACCTATCAACCCGACAAAATCTTCCACAGGTATACCCACTAATGTTTAATAATATTCAGATTAATCCTGCATCATCCTTGAACATGCTTGGGGTTTCATTTACTCGGGACTTATCTTGGAAAAGATCATATTACATCTCTTGTAAAATCTGCTTCCAAGAGATTGGGTGTGCTAAGCCGACTCCGCTCTTTCTTCACCCCTGCACAATTGTTGACTCTATACAGGGTTTTATCCGCCCCTGTGTGGAGTACAACTCTCATGTGTAGGGAGGCTCCCCACATACAGCTCTTCTCAATAGGGTGGAGTCAAAGGCTTTTCGTCTCATTAACTCTCCTCCTCTTACTGACTCCCTTCAACCTCTGTCTCTTCGCCGCACTGTTGCATCTTTATCTCTTTTCTATCGCTACTTTAATGGTCACTGCTCCTCTGAACTGTCTGCTTGCATTCCTCCACCTCTACGACGGGCGCGTAGCACCCGTCTGGCAGCAAACTCTCATCCCTTTTTCTGTCCAACTCTCTAATGCAAGAGTTAACCGTTACTCCCAGTCTTTCATTCATGCAACAGGTCAGCTCTGGAACTGTCTCCCTCTGTCTGTATTTCCTCCTGCCTATGATCTCCAGTCTTTCAAACGCAGTGTGTCCAGGCATCTCAAAATGATCGGATCTTGAATTTGGCTCTCTATTGTATTTTGTTTTTCTCTTGGAGGGAACTGTTACTGCGGGCTCATGGCCTTTGGTTCCTTCTTCCTCGCATAAAAAAAAAAAAAAAAAAAAAAAAAAAAAAAAAAAAAGCCATAACGTAAAGCGAGACAGGGTGACACATGACGGGCTAGTAAAATAAGCGATGATGCATTCCGGTGTCGTCAGAATGCTCTCAGAACTGAATAAATTAGTCTGATACAAAATACACACACACACACACACACACACACACACACACACACACACACACACACACACACACACACACACACACACACACACACACACACAGCATCCATAAAACGTTTCGTCCCACAACGTCTTATATCTCCCTTGAATAAAATACGTTATGATAACACTAGGTGCCATTAATTTAACAAAAAATACTACAAGAAAAAGAACGTCTAATCCAGCACAGTCCAAATATAATGCAGTCTAAAGGCTATATAAATAGGTACAAAAATCATTGTCACTAATACACAACAATCATGACATACAAACCGTCCCTTCTCTCCTACAACATCAACACAGAAAAAGAACTGCTTAAAATTTTAAAACGTCGATACGGAAAAGGTTATCGTTTCAACGCTACCATACCTAGACAGGAAAAAAAATTATCCTACAATATCGGGCCAGCATTTACCGTCACTGGAAATGCTTGATTATTCGCACAAATCCAGCGGCAATATTTGTGAAATCCTGGGCGGCGTGATAGAGGGGGAGGTCCATCTATTTGCACTGGCCAATATAGTAACACGTAGCGGCCGAGGTAGATCCCTAAAGAGCTCAAAAATACGCGGGTATGTATTATACGGACCCGGATAATGTAGATATGTATTCTTCCTACAGCCAGATGATTTAGTTTAGAGAAGGAAAGAGAACTTGTCTGTAAGGAAACTGGAACGGTGACACTTTACATTTTACACCCATGCAGGTGATTGTCTGGAGTGTATAATGTGTGTGTGTGTGTGTGTGTGTGTGTGTGTGTGTGTGTGTGTGTGTGTGTGTGTGTGTGTGTGTGTGTGGTGCAAGAAATCATGGACGTATCAAAAGCCTATGTAAATACTAGCGTAAAAATCACTAGACAGCACAGTGGATAGCAAAACTTTGTTGTCAAAACAAACCTACGGGAACACTAGCACTTAAAAAAATAAACAAATAAAATTCCCAAGAAGCGTCCAAGACATATAAAAACACAGTAATTCTGTAGATACCTCATTACTGCAGATAGTAGCATAGTCGTCAGAAGGTACTCCAGTATTAATAGATCACTGTCTGCAGAGGAACTGGTCAGCAAAGAAAAACTCTCCGCGAACATAGGGTGGTGGTTGTCAATAATCTACCCAATTTGCAGCCCGCCTTTCCCAGCTATTCGTAAACATGCTCATAACGACCACCCTGTGTCCGCGGAAAGTTTTGCTTTGCAGACCAGTTCCTCTTCTGACAGTGACCTGTTAATACTGGATTACGTTCTGTCATATAGGGGCAAACCTACTATCTGCAATAATGAGGCAACTACAGAATTACTGTGTTTTTAAATTATATGTTTCTGGCGCGTCTTAGGATCTTGATTTATTTTTTATGTACTAGTGTTCCCATTAGGTTTGGTACTACACACACACACACACACACACACACACACACACACACACACACACACACACACACTATATTATACGAGTATTATATATATGTATATATATATATATATATATATATATATATATATATAATTTTTATGACAAGGAAGGACGAAGACAGTGACAGAGAAAAACGTCAGTAACACAACAAGATAAAAGTAATGGACCCGCTTTGAAGGGCAGGGGGCGGTAAGAGGGTGCCATAGTGGGGTGCTGGCTAATGATGAGGCCTTCTCTGTCACCTTCACCCCCCTCTCCTTCCCCGTCACCTCACATCCCCTCCACGCTGCTCCCATTTATCACAGGGGCGGGACCAGGCGGTTGGGGGGAACAGCCAGGGTGGTGGCAACAAAACAGAGGAGGCCTTTCTGCGACTGTCTGTCACTTCTTTTTATGTGCCTTTCTGTGGCTTTCTGTCACTTTTTCTATGTCTCTCTCCTTACTTCCCCTTCCTCTTCTTCTTTTCCATTATTGAAGTGAATCTGAAAAGGGTGAGTTGAGAGGCGGTAGTAAAATCTGACCCATTTCTTGGACTGTGACTTCGTTTTAAAGATTTTCTGAGATTTACTTTTTGTTTACCTCTTTTTCACTTGTTCCTTTTCTCTTAGCCTAGTTGAGAATCGGTAGGAAAAGATCACAGGAACGTTTGCGACTTCTTTTCAGTTAGTTTGTCCATTCTCACGATTATCTTCTTCCCTCTCTTCCTCCATTTCTTCCAGGAGGGCCACATATGAAGAAAAATTTAATATAGATCTTTCTTCGAGTGTTCATTGCTTCTTTTACGACAATGTCTGCTTATGCTCCATTCTCCTCTTCCTGTTATCTTCTTCCTGAGTGTCTGATGCAGGTTTTAATTCAGTGGAAGTTGAAAACAGATCTTTCCATGATTTTCTTGCTATCTGTTCCCCTTTTCGCAGTTTTTTCTTGCCTTTTCCCCCCTGTCCCCCTTTGCTTCGTGGAGAAAGACTAAGCCAGGTTTTGAGACGGCAAGATCAAAACACAGGCTGTTCCACCACTATTCTTTGTGTGTGTGTGTGTGTGTGTGTGAGTGTGTGTGTGTGTGTGTGTGTGTGTGTGTTTTGCCCTACTCTTCCGCCTCTTTTTTTCTGAGTTACTCTCCTTCCCTCTCTTCATCATCTTCATCGTACAGTATGACTCGCAGTGAAAGTCAACAGGAAGAGAAATGAACATAGGCCTTTCCATAAATGTCTACTTTTTCTCCTTTTGTGCAAGCCTCTCTTCTTCCCTTTGCTCTCCTTAAAATCTATCGATAAGAAAAATGAACTCAAGCCTCTACAGCTGTCTTCTCCCCCTCCACCCCCTTTTTTATCGCCCATCTCTCCTCCCCGTTCCTCTTTTCCTTCCGTTTAGATCTTCAAAGACTAATGACAGAGCTGCCCCCGCGAGCTGGGATAACATAGCAGTGAGAAATATGGCCTCGTTGCTTAAGTGTCAGTTTAGGATCATTACTCTTGAGCGGCGTCGTTCTCTTTGGCCAGTGGGTGTGAGTGAACACTAATATATTATTAAAGGGTGTTGAAGAAATGCCGCCTAACTTCTGATCGCGGACGCCTTGTGTGTTACTATATCTTCTACCCCAAATGATGTCCAAAAAATGTCGCTTTACCTCTTCAGTGCGATATTTTAGTCTTGCTACGACCAGACGATTTTATTCAACTTATGGGAGACCCGTTGACTGAGAAGAGAAGTAGATCTAAAACAGCACATAGACGTAAGGTATGGAAGTAGATGTGTGAGGATAGTATGGTTTGGGAAAGGGAGTGATTTTTGAGACCAACTCTTTTATGACGGAGCATCATCCAAAAGATTGGTATGTAGGTACCTTGGCTATTTTGAGTGATAGTAACTCGAGTATAAAAGTGCAAAACGCTACGTTGTATAATAAATCGTGAAGAAGTTTATGACCTGTATCAGCCTTATTACCTTTATCGTAATCAATTACGTTCTTCCTCAGGCATTTTCCCCAGAGCCTATGACATGTATTCAGGCACGTTGTATCCAGGATTCTCGATATGAATAAATCCGTATTTTTTCCTTCCTCTGTTAAACTTTATTAGAAAGTGACAAGCCGCATGATCCCAGCCATTGGTTTTAACTTGCTTTGCATAAAAATTCGAGATTCATAGTCATACAAATGTGATATAAATATTTTACTTATCACAGTTAAAGAATCATAAGTGGGAGGCAGTACGGAGCGGAAGCATAAATCACAAAAGCCCTTAAGGTTAGACTGGAGCAGCCAACACCTTATCTTCCCCCGCCCATGCCATCTTTTACCATCGCTCCTAACAGCCGCCCGTTCAAAGGATGCCGCTGTCTTTGAGCTCTACAAGTTGGTTATGGAGGTGTATTCTAGGTTGCACAGGAGAGTTCGAAACAGTTTTTCTCACTGATTTATTCTATACATTACACCTCAGTATCACTAAATAGGGTTGTGTTCTTAGTGGTACAAAAGATTTCGTAAAACTTCTTCCTCAGTTGTATTTTTTAATGTTATGAAGCGGTATCAGGGAGAGGTGTCACAGCCAGCGCGCTAAATATAGCTGGTCACGGATGTTAACTGCTCAAGTTAGCGAATAATTACGAGCGTGGGAAGTGGGGTTCTCTTGTGGTTTTTATGCTCCTCTGACTCACTCTTCTTTGCCAGGGACGCATTTTTTTATATCACCTCTCATTTTCTCCCTCTTCCTGTTTCTCCCTTTCTCTGTTATCGACTCGCTTGATATTCTTCCTTTCTGTGTAGACAATTTCCCTTAATTTCTCTTTTTTTTTCTGTATTTAATATTTTGCAACTTACTTTTCATTATTCTTGACTTAATTTTCTTTTTCACTACTATTTATATTTTCCCTCGATTTTTCGTACATTATCTCACGTTTGCTTGATCCTATAACATTTTATCACTTGATTTTTACTATTATACTTTTACTCTAGGTGTGCTGCTCTGTTTTTGGCAAATAATAAAAAAAAAAAACTTCCATATTCCTTCTAATCTTGTAATGGTATACCCCAAACTTTTTCCTTTCTTACTAGGATCAATTTTATTTCCTTTCTAAGTCAGCATTTTAGTGTCTCTACCATCCTGTTGATAAATACCTGTGTGGATTGTGTATATATAATTTCTCTCTCTCTCTCTCTCTCTCTCACGCACCGTGTCAACAGAAGACTAATGGTGTGGCAAAGTGTCATGTAATTGCCTTCGCTGCCGGCAGTTTCACACACACCCAGCTATTTCGCACACTGCTGGCTATTTCACACACACTGCAGGCTATTTCGTACACTGCTGGCTATTTCATACACACTGCAGGCTATTTCGCACACTGCTGGCTATTTCACACACACTGCAGGCTATTTCACACACACTGCAGGCTATTTCACACACACTGCAGGCTATTTCACACACACTGCAGGCTATTTCACACACACTGCTGGCTATTTCACACACACTGCAGGCTATTTCACACACACTACAGGCTATTTCACACACACTGCAGGCTATTTCACACACACTGCCGGCTATTTCTCACATTGCCACTCACATAAATTCACCTAAAATATCCTAATTTACAACAGACATAGAGAAGCTTAACCATTATTCATTGCTTTAAAATAATGACTCATCACCATCAGCATTAACACCATTAACATCATTTGCACCACCACCACCACAACCATCATCATCCACATCATCATAAGCACCACCACCACCACCACCACCATCATCATCCACATCATCATAAGCACCACCACCACCACCACCACCATCACCACCACCCTGATCATTGCAAAAACAATGAAAGAAACGCCTATATGTGTCTATAAATTTAACCCGTTCCGCCCTTGGATGCATATTTATTTCTCTCTTGCTAGATCCTCATGATTATTATTCAGCTTAGTACTAACCCCCTTTTTTTTTTTTTTTTTTTTAGGTCGAGAGGTAAAATACTGAGTTAATAAATCCTTTCATTACAAGACGTCATATCACAGTTGAAGAATATTGTCTGATAGAAAGTTTATTAAAGTGGGCAAATCTTTATCGCGACGTATTCATTCTTGCCTCTTCCACCTCTTCTTATCTAGGCAGCGACAAACAAATCCACTACTCCATCATCTCCACCAAACACTCATCTCCACCACTTCATCATCTCCACCAAACATCTCCACCACTTCAACAAACACTCACTTCCTCTACTTTATCGTTTCCAGCCTCTTTTTACGTAGGCAAAATCCCCAACCAACACTCATCTCCACTACTTCATCATCTCTAACAAACTCTCATCTCCACTCCATGTCCAACAAACTCACTCCCACTACTTCATCCTCTCCGGCCTCATTTCACCTAGGCAACATCCCCAACCAGCACTCATCTCCTTCATCTCCACCCTCACCCCGTTGTAATGACTGCCTCAGACTCTTTTCATCTCTCTGCCTCTTCCACACCTCATATCCACCTCCTGCCGGCAAATATAGTCTCCCTTTATCGTTCTGGGAAATGTAACTCATCAGCTCCCCTCCCTCATCTCACATTGATGCCTTCTCTCTCTCTCTCTCTCTCTCTCTCTCTGCGGAATAAATCGCTTAGAAAAAGATGTTACGGTCCCCAAAGCTACATAAGATGCGACACAGAGTACTCCTTGATCCTACTTTTTTTTTTTTTCGGACTCCTGACCTACTTTCCCCTATTCAAATTAGGTATAGGGAGATCCGAAACCAGGACTCCTTGATCTTATTGGGGACATGAATCAAAGGAGCAAGGAAGCCCCAAGAACAATATCCCTAAAGAAGGTAGGTAGAGGGGGAAGGGGGAGGCGAGACACTACCGTACTCTCTCTCTCTCTCTCTCTCTCTCTCTCTCTCTCTCTCTTTCTCTCTTCAGTAATATAACGTATCAGTTGCTGTACTTTTGCTACCGTGAAACCATGATTTTTATTTAAGGAAGGATATTATAAGGCAATATATATTAAGTTCAAGGACGTCTTTCATATCTTATTCTCACACCAGACGATTTTACTCAGCTGAAGAGAGATTTATTCCAACGGGAGAGGTTAGATGCACCTTTTACCCCTTTCCCTAAAAATTTTCTCTTCAAACTCAATAAAATCTGGAGACATGAAGTAAAAATAAGTCTTCTGGTTAAAAGATTGATTTATTAGTCTGTCTTTCAATTACACAG
This sequence comes from Coenobita brevimanus, assembly GCF_032717465.1. Classification (NCBI taxonomy): domain Eukaryota; kingdom Metazoa; phylum Arthropoda; class Malacostraca; order Decapoda; family Coenobitidae; genus Coenobita; species Coenobita brevimanus. The sequence continues at coordinate 14,091,866 of NC_137027.1, forward strand.
TACAAGATTATATGCTGTATGTGTGGGTGTGCGTGGGCTGTACGTAAGGTAAAAGGTGATTAATTTAGGACACTTCAGTAGAAACGTCAAGAAATAATATAAACGTAATTTAAATGATGGATGTTTGTGACGCTTCCCCTGCAAAAGTTATCTGTTAAAGCTGAATAAAACAGTCCGTAGGAAGCTAAATTAAAATGCTGGTGTACTGAAGCATGTTTCTGATTATATGTATTTTTTATCACCTCATATCTGTCAGTTTATAATTAGTTATAGTAAGCCGAAGTAAATATTTTGTTGTGTTGTGTCTGTGTTCGATTCTGGGCATAGATGTGGCGGCCTCTTTATTAAAGCCCAGTAGTTCTCTTTCGTGCCACAGACCTACACATGTCACTACTTTGGCATTGATATCCATCGTCCATACTGAATACTGTACATGCTAGGGGTGTCACGATCAGGGCTGGCGTATTGGTATAAGAGGGAGGGAGGGAGGTTAAACAGACTATATCGATGAAAATGACGTAAATCTCATATCAGAAATGTAATACGGATAATAAAACGTTAAGGAAGTGGTGCTTTAAAGCCGTCTAAACTAATCAGAAAATGATCTCGTATTTAATGAAAGAAGATAGCCACGAAACCCTTACACCTCCTCCTGTGAAGGGTGTCCTGGATAAAGGTACCTTCAGGCATATCTGTCCCTACTCAGCAACAACCCTTCTTCCCTTACACATACTCTTACACCTTCGTAGCACTCTTCTTTACGATTCATTCTAATGTTATGCTTCAGTATCTCTCGTATGTTACTGACACAGCCTATATCGATAATAAAATGATACAAATAACATGCAAAACAGTGTTGAGAGGCAATATGACAAATCGATCCCCTAGGTTTGGGGTGATATTTACTTCGCTTACTGTGCAAATATTTCCACGATCTGACACGCGAAAATTAAAACCGCGAGGACACTTTATCACCCACGAGACGATAAAGAAATGTTGTCCTTAATTTAGATACGTCCCACCTGCAGAAAGATGGCGTAAGATGAGTATTTTTTATCTGTAATGAGCGAGGCGAGACTCTTAGGGTCGGGAATTATTCTCACCTGCAGTCATAATTACAATTATGAGAGTTAAAGCTGTCCTCCCCGTATACAATATATTGGTTTAATCTTTCAAGTCTGCTGATGTGATTATTTATTTTCGGTAACTTAAGTGATTTTTTTTTTTTTTTTTTGAGAGAGAGCTACAGTAGTCAAGGGGCAAATCAAGACTAGCTTACATCTAACGTCCCAACTTCGAAGAGTCTCCCCAAAGCTAAATAAATTTTTCTGGAAGGAGCTGGAATAAAAACAAAAAACGTAATATGATGGAGATGGTTGACCAGGGTGTGTTAAAGTGGTATGGACAGATGGAGGGAATGGGCGAGGCGTTATCGATGGGAAAGATGTATGGAGTGGAAGCAGAGGAAAAGAGAGGAAGGGGACTGCCAAGGAAAAAATGGAAGGATGGATGAGAGGCCTTGAAACATACAGATGTCGGAACAGCTAGGAGGAGGAGAGTCGAGTTTGCAACAGATCAAATTTGAATGAAGTAGTTGGGCTGGGATGGTGAGCAGACTCGCTGTATAAGAGCAAGACGTCAAGCAACAGGAGTAAATGTATAATCAGTAGGCCCTGGTTGCAGATGATTGAAAAATGCATTGATGAAATATCGGAAGGTAAATGTGTGTACAGCCTCTTTTCGCGCAGAGTCTAGTAACTTTTTCCTCCGATAGTCCTCAACCAATATACCCAAACTAGTGCAACTCCACCCAATAATTTTTCCATACTGTTACCAACACATAGACGGACAGAGAGACACGGACGAACAAATAATGCTAAGGTCTCTGAGCAGGTAATTATTCCAGATGTAAGAAGCCATTCTCGTTACGTAAAAATCAGAGTGAAACACCTACAAGAACACAGCACTAAGGCTAGATGAATAATTCGGCATTATAACAAGTAGGACAAGGTTATTTTCATCTCCTTCCCTTTAGAGTGTCATATAATGTTAAGGCAGCAGCTTTCTCATCTCCTACCTGTGACCTAGTTCTCGTTCTCTCCTTGGGGTCGAATTAATAAAGGATCATGGTTAATTTTTACAATGAATTATTCTCTGTAGTGGTTAACTGTTATTTAGGAACCGTTTTGTTTTATGTATTTTGTTAAGTTCATATTCACTCCACCTTGATTGTGAAGTGTTTGGCGGCTCTGTAAGTCAAGGAAATACACCTCATACGCAGTTGATGCATAGAAGTGTTTATCCATTCCCTAGTAGGAGCTGGGGCTGGAACAATGAGAAATGTAACTCTGGATAGCATCAAAGGATTCAGTTCAAATGAGGATATTAATCTTCCCGTAACCTACGAAGCCGCTAAGATTAAGCAAGGGTGTTAGTTATACATCAATGAATATGTAAATTACTGTGCCTCAGAGATATAATCATGCCAGATATATCTTACACATAGCGGTCGGACTGAAAGTGTAGGAGGTACATTACAAAACACACACACACACACACACACACACACACACACACACACACACACACACACACACACACACACACACACACACACACACACACACACACACACACACACACACACACACACACACACACACACACACACACACACACACACACACACGCAAAATTCTGAGAAAGTTGTTTGGTTCCGGAGATTACATTACTGTATTCTAAAACTCACTGCTCACTACCTTGTTATTAATTGTAAAAAGTGGATTGATATTAAAGGCAGCAGCTGAGCATGTTTAATTCTAGAGCCAGTGGGGGAATATTTTTTGCACGAATGGATGGAGAAAATATATTTTAGGTGAGTATTACTGAGGATAAAGGGAATGGAATAGAAGATAAAAGGAATTCAGTAGAAGTGGACGTCAAAGGGAATCTCTCTCTCTCTCTCTCTCTCTCTCTCTCTCTCTCTCTCTCTCTCTCTCTCTCTCTCGAAAAAAAAAAAAAAAAAAAAAAAAAAAAAAAGAGTGAGAATGGCCAAATAGAGTCAGAGCTTCCTTCTTTTTGGCAGCGTCACAAATGTCGGTAATTCGTATATGTCCCTTGACCTATTATTAACCTCCCAGTAGTCTAGTGGAGTCATATATCACTATCATCCACCTCCACCCACTTATTCCTCTCCACTTTCCACAAAAATATTCATTCAAAATCCACGTAAAATTTTTGGCTGTTTTTCCAATTCTCTCTTTCTCCATTTTACAAAGAATTGCTAATTCCTTTTCCATGGTCATTTCTCTCCGTTTCCCACTATTTCTTTTTTCAGACTTTCTAGGAAAATTATATATTCTCCACTTTCCACAAATATATTCATTCTTAAGCCGCCTAAACTCTTCCTGTTTCTCAGATCTTTTCGACGTTCCCTATTTTTTTTTTTTTTTTTTTTTTACTGTGCGATTTGTAACTCGAAAATTTCTTCCTTCGTTAACTCTTTTGATCGTTCACTTCTATGTATTCGTACATTTTTACTTATTCTTAATGCGAGTTTTCCGTTTTCTCTCGGCTTTTCTCTCCAGTGTTTTCCTTCAAAATATTCATTTCATCCACAGGAAAATTTGACTCGTTTTTCACACAAATTTTTTTCTCTGCTCCTCAACTCGTCTCTTGCACCTCACTAAAAACTTTATGGTTATGATTCGAAAACTTCCTTCCTTCTTCCGCTCTCATAGCCTCTTACTCCTTACGCTATTGACCTCTTCCTTACGATTAAGTTTTTTACATATTTTTTTACAAAGCCATTAGCGATCGGGATGGCAAAGCGTGTGCCTTCCAATTCTCCAGATCTGGGTTCAGTCTCACCAAGGGGCGGACATTTAAACAAGGTTCAATAGCATGCCCTTTCATGTGTTCGTACGTGCCAACACTGTCAAGCTTCCCTCGGTGACATCTACAAACACACACACAGCCACTGCATGACTAGCTCCCATTCCTCTTTCTCTTCTACCTTTCCCTCTCCTTTTTCATACCCTTCCTCCTCACTCTTCCTGTCTCTCACCTCCCCCTCTTCCCATTCCCTCCATCTCCTTTTCTTCTCTCTCCTCCCAGATTCTTCTTTCTCCCCTCCACTTTTTTTTTTTTCCTCCAACCCTCCCTCTTCTCCCCTCCCTCTTTGCTTCGACAGGTTAGAGGGCGAGGCTTTCAGTGATTTTCCAAAGTCGGGTGGGTCGTGTCGTAAGTAAGGGAAGGACTGGGGTGGGGAAGGTGAAGAGGGTGGGAGGAAGAACAAAAAGAGGGAGAGGAGAGGAGAGAGAGAGGCGGGAGAGAATGTGGAGAGATAGGAGTGGAAAATAGTTAGGGGGGAAGGAGATCGAGGGAGGGAGGGGTTAAAAAAAAAGTTGGGATGGAAAGGAGAAGACGGGGGTAAGGGGAAAGACGGGGAAGTAAGGGGAAATAAAGGAGGAGAGGGGAGGAGAAAAGGAGAAAGGAGAAGGGAAATTGAAGGAAGTATGATCGTGTATGGAGGAGGGGAGGAGAAGGGGAGGAAAGAAGAAGGGTGGATATATGGGTAAAGTGAAGGGAGGACAGAGTGTGCAGAGGAACAGATAGAACGAACAGAAATGTTTGTGAGTGAGGAGGGGGATGTGACTGTGTTGGGGAGGAAATATGTGTGTGTGTGTGTGTGTGTGTGTGTGTGTGTGTGTGTGTGTGTGTGTGTGTGTGTGTGTGTGTGTGGAGAGGTGTGTATGTGTCTGGAGGAGGGAGAGGGGCAGATGGCTGAGGGGGGGCTGGGGAGGGGGGATGTAATCAGGGGCACAGGTCGAGAATCCTTAAGTCCAAGCAGACGGAAGTCAAGGTCTGTGGGGAGAGGAGAAGGGGGATAGTGTGATGGGGAAGGAAGACGGGGAATCAGGAGGTGGGGAATTCTGGCAAGGAAATGTTGTAAGCAGGGGAAAATCGGGACATGAAAAAATATAGACAGAGGAAAATTAGAGGAAGGGATTGTAGGCAGAGGAAAATCATGGAAGAGAAAGTCGTCAGCAGGGAAAGTTCATGTAAAGGAAAATTGTAGGTGGGAAGAAATCAGGGGAAGAAAGGGGGAAATCGGGGCATGAAAAAAAAAATAGGCAGAGGAAAATTAGAGAAAGGGATTGTAGGCAGGGGAAAATCATGGAAGAGAAAGTCGTAGGCAGGGAAAATTCATGTGAAGGAAAATTGCAGGTAGGAGGAAATCAGGGAAAAAAAAAAGATGTAGGCAGGGGAAGATTGGAGGGGAGGAAATTGAAGGAGGGGAAATCAGAGGACCGGAGAATATAGGCGGATGAAAATTAAGGGTGGGGAATTGGAGGCAGGGGAAACGATAGGGGAGGAAGTTGTTGGCAAGGGAAATTTTGAGGAAGGAAAATACTAGGCAGGGTTTAATCAAGGGTAAGGGAGAGTCGAGTGGGGGACGCCAGGGACAGGGGAAGGATAATTAAAGGGAATAAATTAGGGAAGAAAGAAATGGAAGTGAAAACGTAGGGGATAGGGAATAATAAGAATGAGGAATCAGGAGGGAAAGTAATAAGCAATAGGAATTAACCAAAGGGTGAGAAAATTCCAGGGAAGGAGACAAAGGAAAGTACATTGAAGTCAATAGGAGATTAAGAAAAAAAGTATTAGAAAATGAGAAATCAGTGGAGGGAGGGAATAAAAGAAAATCAGAAAGAAAAAAACTAAGGACTGATGAAGGGGGATAATAATAAGTGAATGACAGTCAGAGAGGGAAAATGCAGAGAAGAAAACGTGAAAGAGAAGAAATAAAAATAATGATGTATTAGAAAATGAGAAATGAGGAGGAAGAAGAAGGAGAAGAAGAACTGAGGTTGAGGATAAAGTGGAAGAGAAATGGGTAAAAGAGAGAAACCAGGAAAGATAAAGCAGTAGGGAAAGGGAAGCAGAGCCTGAGGAGAAACATGAAGATAAATAAGAGATAAGAAGGAAACATGGGAGAGATAAGGAAGGAGAGGGCAAGTGGGAAATCAGGGTGAGAGGAAAATCAGGCTGATGTGAGAATAAAGGTGTTAGTGTATTTTGCTTGACCTACATCTTGTTATTGGTGTTGCTTCTGTTGTTGCAGGTGGGGGTGCAGGTTTTTTTATTGTTGGTAGTGTTGGTGGTGGTGGTGGAGGTGCCTGGAGGTTGATTGTGGCCTTGAGGTTGGTTTAATTGGACTATCCTTCTCTCTCTCTCTCTCTCTCTCTCTCTCTCTCAGAGATTATGAGTGAGGAATCGATTTCATGCATTCTTACACGAACTAAATTGACGACTCTTTGAAGGGAGCTTATTTGCCCTTGCGTATAGTACAACAATGATGAAGCTTTACGGAAATAAACATTTAAGTTATACACTGCATTTGTAACCAGAACCAAGGTAGCTTTTAGTTGCCTCCTGGTTGTAAGTGAACGTGGCAGGTATTGAGCGACCACTTGCTATGCCTAGGTAGTTCCGTGGTGTCCCTTGGGTGGGTCGTTGGCAGAGGGTATTAATGGCCCGGCTCAGGATACTGTGCGGTGCAGGTTCCGCCTCACTCTGCACAACCCCCTCTCCCCTCACCTCCCTTACTACTTCCAGTCCCCTCTCCTTATCCCCTTAGCCCCCTTCCCTCCCCCTGCACCACCTACTTCCCTCACCACCCCAGTCCTGTCTCCCTATGACCCCCAACCCCCTCCTTCTCCCCTCCCTTCTGTGGACAAGCCTGGTTCTGCCCCTGGGAAATATGTCTGCCCGGCTTTGTTGCTTACTGCATCGTTTCTCCTCCGCCTCAGTCGTTAACCCCACCATTGCGGTATGTTCCCATTATTCCTATATAGATAAGTTAGCTAAATAGATAGGTAGATAGATAGACAAATAAAGATATGACAGAGACACACAGTAAGCAGACAAACAGACAGACAGACATAGATAGATAGGTGGACAGATATAGAGACAGATATACAGAGTAGACTCTGAACTGACAAATTATTAAGATTATGGTCCTCCAGCGAGTGAAGTTTCCCATACATACACCCACATATACGAGGTTCAGTACCGACATCCACTACGCCCACCCCAAGAAGCATTAGGAACGGCTCTTAAGGCAAAAATACGAGCATACCCCTGACATTTAATAGGCCGTTTGCTTATCAAGTAGTGTCTGGCCACCTGTTCACTGATAAATGTTCCTTGGCAGTCCACAATCCATGTTACGTTACTTGACAGTCTGTAATCCTTGTTACCTAATGTTATTTGGCAGCTTATGGTCCTTGTTACTTTATGTTCCTTGGCTGTTTATACTCTTTGTTACCTTGCAGTTTATAATCCTTGTTACCTTAAGTCCAGACACGCACACCTAAAGCTCAGTAAAACCGTTTGGAGGTAGTAGGAATTAAAGCCATCCTGGTATTGAAAGTGTACAAACTCTGCCGTAAAACTGTACAATGACCCTGCAGGCTTCCAGAGCGGGGTGAGACTAAGTGTAAATATATATCCAGCACAAAATACTGGGGCTTGTAAGTTAACTGGGAGGCTCATCTGCTGGCGGACCATAACGCCAGGCTGACCGTAACTTCACCACACTCTACTAACCCCGCACACCACAGCCAGAATAAAGATAAAAAAAGAAAACTATAAGAATAAACTACATAAATAAATAAGAAATCCATAAAACCGAAACTGAATACAGATATATACTAAGATGGTGTTTAACCCATAAAAAAAAAAATCAAGAATTGGAAAGCAAATGATAACTCTGAAAATAAAAATTAACATGAATAAAATTTAATAAAGTCAAATTTAAATATGGGTTCCTAAAGTGCGATGGATATGGTGTTACCGTGTCTTTCTCCTGTACGTCCTAGATATGTCATATTCTAGATTACTTTTTCTAATACCACACGTTTTTACTTTATCTAAAAAGGACTCTCGTAGCGAAGGAACTTGTTGAGGCTATCTTTAACCCCAATAGAACATAAGCTTTATCAGATTTTCAGAAGATGACAAGAATAAAATGCTAAAGTCGTCCCAGGACTAAAATGTCCACATAAACGTGAACACAGAGCGAGAAATTACAAGAGTTTAAATTTGTACTCAGACGAATCTTCCAATAAAGTGGTTGCTTCTAAATTGCATTATAATATCTCAGTAGCTCTAAAAGGGTGAGTAGCCTCCAAACCAACCCTCCCTCGCACCTCGGATGAAACTGGGAAATGTTAGTGTCGTACCGTGTTTTATAATATCGTGTCCCTGCCAGCGCGTGGGTGACGGTCATGGGGGCGAGGGTGCATATATTCCGCCGCTGCTGCAAGATATTGGAATTGTGCTCATCTTCATAACTTGCTATATCAGTCACCCTGCATCACCGCCCCGACCCACGGCACTGCGCATGAATTTTTCCAATACCTGGGCCAAGTTGGGTCAAGCAGGGTGACCTTTTCAACGCGGCGAGTGAGGTGTGACATGTCAAGCTTGTGAGGTAGAAAATAAAAATCAGATGCGGTAGATCTCGTTGATGACTGAGTGAAATCACAAGAGGGGTAAAAAATTAAGGAAAATTATCGTGTTCTAAATTAGGAGACCATGCTTAAGGAAATATTTCATGACACACACAAATCATTCAAGCCTTCGAATCCTTGCTCCACCTCGCAGGCAAAGCCGTCAGTGCATCACTGTTGTCCAGGAATAAAGCAAGAGAAGTCACAGAATAAAGAGAAGCATAATAAAAAATGTCCAGTAAACGTTGGCTAAACAGTAATTATCATGTCTATAACCATAGCCTCATCGCGGAATGGTTTGTCACAGACGTTTGCCTTGAATGTCTCCCTTAGTTCAGCCGTCAGTCTATCCTGTCTGCCTCCCAAACCTCTCATTCATATACCTCTCCACTCCGTTCTTCCACTTCATCCTCGGTATCCCTCTCTCTCATTCCAACAGTTTTCAGCATGCCAGATGATTATCACAAATATCCCTGTCTGTCATTAACATCAGGTAATTCCGTACATTCCATTCTGATGAATCATTTCCACTCCTCTCACTACTGACCTGTATCCATCCAATTAAGTCCAGGCTTCATTACCACCACGTTAGCGTGGGGGTCACAGTACTTGCATGAACGTTTTCGCATGGCAGTATTCTGATGCTGTAAACATAACCTTCTTAACAGCGTATGAAACATAATCTTGAATGAAAGCTAACCAACTGGGAACAATCTATGTATTAATGTTGACGCAGACTACACGGCCGCGATGCTTGAAAGTTCCAATTCTGACCTGAGTGAGAAATGTAAATAATGTGAATGAGTCGAAAGTGAAACATAACAGCCACACCATTTCCCACGTGGAGGAAAAATACTCACGCCAGTCAGGGGAGGAATAATTGATTGATGACGTTCGAGGTGGACAGAAGGAAGGTTCCAATTACATCGGTGTCAAGAATATGTGAACTAATTAACGTACTTACTAGCAGCCAGTCTCTTTATCTGCCTGTCTGTTCTGTCTGTCTGTCTGTGTCTACGGAATTTCTATCTGTCTGTCTATCTATTTGTCTGTCTGTCTGTCTGTCTCTAAGGTAATTCTGTATGTCAGTACCCGGTTACCCTTATCATTCCCTATCTTTTTCTTTTTCTCCCCTTCCCTGTCTGTCTCTCTCCATCTCTCTCAGTCAATCCATCCATCTCTCTCTCTCTCTCTCTCTCTCTCTCTCTCTCTCTCTCTCTCTCTCTCTCTCTCTCTCTCTCTCAGAATAATTGATAACCGTTCCAAGAGGCGTGGACAAAGGGCTTCAATCATTCTAGAGCCAAGAATATGAACGGTCAGATCCCCAGGCTTTAACATCAGTCTCATCACCGCGTTAGTTATTTACTCTCTCTCTCGCTCTCTCTCTCTTTCTCTCTCACACACTCTCTCTCTCTCTCTCTCTCTCTCTCTCTCTCTCTCTCTCTCATTTTTTCGTCCACAACTTTTTTCAAGATAGACATTTACCTTCTTCATATTTACCTCTGCATATATGTGCGTGTTTTTATACACAGAGACAGTGGCATAGAGATAAAGAGATGGACAGAAAAATATGTAGATAGATATATACCTGGACGAAAGCAACAACCATACTTCTCCCCAGGAGTTTATATTTTATCACTGACTGTTCAGTGCATTTAGTAATGGGATTGCGAGTATGATAAATGGCAGTAGATTTGGAAGGGGAGTGACTTCTGAGCAATAAGGCAAGGGATAGGAGTAGTCTGGGATTCAGTACGTGGATGTTGCTTTGCTGCTGTGCGATGAGGAACGGAGGCTGTAAATTGTTGTCCAAGAATGTGGCAATTAAAAGGAAATACGAAGCTGGAAAGTGAAATGCTGCTAAGAGGAAAGTGATTTGTTTGAGAGAAGTACTAAAGTGAATTGCGATATGAATGATACTTAATTGGAAGGTATAAGATTATTCCAAAATTTATGCTGTATTTAAAAAAGTGGAGGGTATGGGATGATTACATTGAAGACAAACTCATGGTCATATAGTTTTTAAATCAGGAGTCGACTATACTCTTTTCATGTTAACTTGGCCGAAAATTGTTGTCCTTCCACCTTGAATGCTGAGGTATAACAATAGATTAACACTAGAATATGTCACTAGGCTAGTCACGAAGAAACGTTGTAGAAAGATTAAATATGTTACAAAAGAACCAAAGTCCCGTCTAAGTAAAGATGAAAGAGCTGGACCTCTTCCTTTGCGATTTACTTTGCATATTATCTACTGTTCTTTTTGCGTCATTAAGGGCGCGCGCTCACACACACACACACACACACACACACACACACACACACACACACACACACACACACACACACACACACACACACACACACACACACACACACACACACACACACACGCACACACACAATGACACTGAGGTTAATATTAGCACTCTCATGGTCGCGTCTCTCCTAGCATTTTATTTAAACTAAAGTCATACCATTTTATCCCGCGGACGATAAATCATAGGAACCTGGGACTGCTATAATTGCGTTACCATTATCCCTTTTATAGACAGGTGAACTCCATTATTCTAATCTACCTAATGCCAAGCTATTTTATTAAGCTGAGAGTGGTTTAATAATGAAGGTTGATGCTGTTCGCGTTTTTTTCTCTAATGCAAAGAGTTCTGACATGAAGGTGTATTTATTATCTTGATCTCGTATAAATCTTCTTCATGACTTATCGATAAAAACAACAGGCATACAGATTGGTGAGAAGTTACTGGAGATCACTTCCAAACGCTTTTGTCTCCGGTAACAAAATTACCTAGACGGAGAATGTTCAGGTACATTTTTTTTTTTCCCATCAACCCTACCTCCGTCCCCCCACCCGACCCCACCCCGTCCCGCCCCGCACGCTCTCCTTCTGGTTTTACACGATCCTACATGGCCGTACACAGCTCTGCTAACACCTGGGGAAGGTTTTGACGTTTTCACAACGTTTTTAGTGTGTTTGGAAATCGCTGGCAAAAAAGATTGGGTGGAGTAAAAACTATGAAAATGAAAACCTCTCTTGATTAGGAGTTTTGGTTCTTCGTAAAACTGCACCAATACCATGCAAGTATTGGGACTTTTGTGTAATGCTATTATCATCGATAATAATGACATTGTAACTAAGTTTTTTTCTTCTTTGCAGTGTTGACACTACTGATGTTCATTTTGTTTGCAATGGCAGTACTTAAGAAATTCACTTTTTGGGACATGAGTACTTCAGAAGCTCTTTCTTTCATTCTTTCTATCTATATCTCTTTCTCTCTTTTTTTACTGCGTGAATACCTTCAGATGTAGGTATATACAAATGAATGTCTTTCTTGCTATTCATTTCCCTCTGCCTATGTCCTCCAATCATTTAAACTCACTAAGTCAAGGCACATCGAAAGGAAGGGATGTTGCTCTCGGCTGTCTTATGTCAATATTACCCGGAAAGACCACATCCTGAAGGTTTTTGTGTTTTTGTTCCTTCGTTTTATATTAGAATATGTTTAAGGGGTTGAATGCATATAAATTCCTCTCATCCATTCTACACAATTGCTGCACTGTAACTCTTTCTCGCTTTATTTTTCATTCACTAAATTTTCCCTCACGACTGACTCTCCTATATATATTTACAGCTCTCTATCTCACACCCTTCACACATCAACACCCTCTCTCTCTCTCTCTCCCTCTCTCCTCGCCTCCCCTCTCGTAATCTCCATATCATTTCCATACTAACGCGCAAGGTAAAAGATTATTGTGGGATCAAAATTTTCGTGTGATTACTCATTTGGTGCGCGGGAGAGCAAATTTCATCATGATTCGTAAAAATGAGAGGGAAACTTTGATGACGCTTTCAGAGGTAGAATTTTCGTCGCTGCAAAAGGATAGAGGGATTGTGAGAATAACATAGTGAGTTTGGTGTGATTACATACATGGTGCGAGGGATGAAGCATTCTTTTCCCAGTGGTACAGGACGCTTCGTAACACCACTGCCATTTCGATTTATTCTAGCATATTACACCTTCGCATTTTCTCGCGTGTTGCTTGGTAGCGTTTTAATACTGACTTGAATCTGGCTTTCTTTTGAACTGTTTGTTTTTATCTTGGATGGAACGGTTTGCAGGTTCCTGGCCTTTAGTTCCTTTTTCTATGCATTAAAAAATAATTTACATCAGTATTACAGAGAGAACTGAGTCGTGCGGAATAAATGGCCAAGGGACAGATGTTACGAAATATCCAAATTTTCTCAGGGAACAAACTCAAATTTGATAATGATTCGTAAAAATGTCCAGAGAAGCTGTGAGGATTAGAGAGACAAAATTTGTAGTTTTTGTAAAGGAATATGGAAGTTGCAAAGGAAATTAAGTGAATGGTTTTTGTGTGATTTTCGTATGATTTCGTCAGCGATTCGAAAGTCCAAATTTTTCGCATTTCCAGAGAGAGAGAGAGAGAGAGAGACAGACAGACAGACAGGAGATGGTAAGGATAGAAGATGAAAAGTTTAGAGTGAAAAAGAGTGAGTCAGTGAAAAATGAAGATATACTGCAAGACTTCGAGGATGCAAGAAGAAAACGAGAGAGAGAGAGAGAGAGAGAGAGGCAGACAATCAGAGACGGGCAGACAAACAGACAGACAGAGATAGACAGGCAGACAGACAGAAAGACAGTCAGAGAAGCGTGAGCACTTGTCAACCAACCCATGTGCTTGTTAATGAGCCAATTATGATAATTAAGGTTAGGACGTTGAAATTGCCTCCAGCAAAACATGGATAAATTAATGTAGCTTTACCCTGTTCTGTCCCATGATATAAATTTCTCTTTTTCTCTCTCTCTCTCTCTCTCTCTCTCTCTCTCTCTCTCTCTCTCTCTCTCTCTCTCTCTCTCTCTCTCTCTCTCTCTCAAGCGCAAATTCACGCATCTGTCCCAAAGTAAATATTTATGCAGTCTCAGTCGGGATCCATGGCGGTATTTGGCAGTCCAACCCCCTCCACATTTAATGCCATCCTTCACTCGCTCTAACTCACTTTTCTTGTCCCATTCTATCCATTAAAGCTATTTCAAATTTAGGGTTTTCTCTCATTCTCTTTCCGTTTCAGTTTTACCCTTCCATTCGGTCATTTCAGTTTCTCTTCCCTGCTCTGAGTTAATTATCACTTTCTCTAATATACTTTTCCTGTTGCATTCTGGCTCTTGAAATATAGGAGATAAAGTATTTCTTTCTCTCTCTCTCTCTCTCTCTCTCTCTCTCTCTCTCATTCAGTCCTTCAAACTCTTCCACTTCCTCCAACTTTTCTCTACTCTCTCACACTCTCTAACACTTTTCCTGTTACGCTGAACCTTTCAACCTTCCTCGCATTCTCTCCCTCTCTCTCTCTCTCTCTGATTCTGTCTTAATTTTTTTCTCTCCATAACTTAGACCTTTCTTTCATCGCATCTTCTTTACCGTAGAGAAAATTAAAGATAGTTCTAAAATTGGGAAAATAAGATGACCAAATACTGAAATGGTTCTATACTAAGCCTGGATAAGTTTACCCCTTCAATCCGAGGCGCCATTTTTGATAATATTCTAGTAAGATTATTTTTTTTATCCTAAGGTTATTTCGTAATGATGAATTTACAAACTTTTTTTTATTTAAATTGCCATGGCCGTTCGTCTCAATTTTTATGATATTTCCCACATACTCTCTTTTCTTAAGCCTAGGAAGAGAGAGAGAGAGAGAGAGAGAGAGAGAGAGAGAGAGAGAGAGTTACGTAAAGCAAAGTCGCTGAATAAGAATAAAAGACACGAAGTAAAGGAGCAGGTCAAAAGAAGTCAAGGACGGAACGTGAGAAAAACAATTTAAAAAATCTGGAAAAAACGACGATGTAAGAGAGAACAAACGCAATTAGTGAGAGAGAGAGAGAGAGAGAGAGAGAGAGAGAGAGAGAGAGAGAGAGAGAGAACCATGAAATATAATAATCTCGAAGAAATTGGATTAGATTTGAAAAAGTCCAAAAATATAGGAGAAAAGTGAAGAAAGTTGGAGTGCGGTGAAAGTTGTGATTTATTTAGCCTCTCTCTCTCTCTCTCTCTCTCCTTTCTTTCATTTCCTCCGTGCTCTACCTTACCCTTATTTTTTTCCTACCACTCTAACCCATTTCCTCCACCTGCGTCCACCTGCTCGCAAGAAAGGTCGTGTCCTGTGTTAAGTAAAATCACCTGGAAGTAGCAGGAATTATAATTGTGTAATCTTACTGAAGGGTAAAAGGAACAACTCTAACCTCTATGTTAATGACAGAAGCCTCTCTAGTGTATGTCCTTAGCTGTATCATTTGAGGAAATAAATAATCATCTCTTTTCACTTTCATATGCTCTAAAATTGCCATCTCTCAATGTTGCATAGTGACCAAGAGATTTCAGACTTGAATATGATGCTAGTCACGAGAAAGCTCAGTGGAAAGGAGGTAAAGTCACAGTATTGTATTATTCTGCCACTGAGCTACGTGAAATATAGCCGGAAAAGGGCAAACTATGGGCTAGTTTAAGGTGAATGATTATGTGGGATTCGACGTGGCTCCCAGGTTGAAGAGCCTAACCTTTCTTCATTAAAAAGTTGTGTGATCTGGCCTGGTGCTAAAATCATTACCTTACCCTACAGTAAACAGACGAGGAAACTTTTACCAGATTATGATGGGATTCGTCTCCGTAGTCCCCCAAAGCCCATTAATTTTCTAGAGCCGCAGAGCGCATTAATTATTCATGAATAATGGGAGGGTAGAATAAAATAGTAAGAATGCTTCCTTCCCCTGTTCCCATCCTCCATTTTTCCCGTGAAGACCTTTTCCTGCTTTATTATGATGAGCTGTCGGCCTCCAGCACGGGGCGGGGGCCTTGTAATTGCCTGCCGGGGATAATTAGTCTGACGAAGGCGCGAGAGAAGGAGGGAGCGGTAATGAAGGTAAGTAGAGGCTCCTCAAGCGCTGCCGACGAAATTTGGTCTAGTTTACTTTGCTCGTATCCCTTTCGCACCAGCTAGTGTTAAAGCGAAATATGGGTCCAACTCTGTCAAGTGTCAAAGTGTCCTTGTCGCCTGAGTGATTTATAGAATGTTGAACACCCCTACAATATAATGCATTACTCTTGCTGTTAATAAATAAATGGTCTAATTAACACTCTCGGCCTCTTAGGACTCACTATCAGTTAAATCAAATCCCCTGGCTGTAGAGGATATAAAATAACAGAAATAGCGACGATATGAGGGCGACTGGTACTAATAATAAGTGAAAATTAATATCAGGAAGATCCGCCTACCCATGGGTCGTCTTGGTCTCTGCATACTTAACATGGCTGTGATTTATTGCTCCTCTCCGTTAAATGATAAATGTATGTCCCACTCAACTATGAAAGTGACCCACGTCCCCTGGTGCTGGGGGGGGGGGATGCCTTCACGTGGTAGTGTCGACATAACGGGGTGGCTCCTTGGCCCGGTTATACAAGCGTCTCACGGTTCCCTCAAGTTCCCCGAAAGGAGGATGGTGGACTGCAAGTGAAGGACAACATTAGTCTGTAGTCCACCTGGTTCACATTAAATGAACCTGGAGCCACAACAACATCAACGACTCAGCTCGAATAAATGATAAAGGTGTACCCTCGTTAAGTAAGAGACAGTACCCGTCTTCCCCTCATTAATAATACTGCTAATGACAGGGACAAAAGGAGGTGACACGAATAGGCAAATGGCACTTGATCATAGTTTTTTTTTTCTTTTACCTTGACTTTCAGGCTTCCCAGGTACTCATCCTCCTGTAGCTAATTTCCCGTAGCTCAATAGTAGAAAAAAATGTTCTACATCCTTTCCATGCACAGCTTCGTGATTAGCACTAGATTCAACTGTTAACCTCTTGTTACAGCTAAGCTTTCGAGATGGTAAGATGGTAATTTTAGTCCAAGTTTGATTGATTGAAGGAGGTATACTACAGGAGGAATGAGTGTGGCTTTTGATATATTGTGAGACAGCAATATTCGCACAGTGTAACTCAATATCCTTCTGTGCACCACTGATGTGAAGAGTGATGTTATTAAAACGGTATAAATAACACAAGATAATGATGAAGTGTACAATGCAAAAGAAACTGATAAGAGAGACGTGTTAAATAACCTCCGAAGATGGCGAGAATACATCAAAAGTGAATAAAATCGTCTAGATGTAGCAAAATTTGATGCCTCTGCTTTGTCGATATCTAGGTTTAAATTGGACTGCCACAGAGCGATTTTATTTTTTCTTTACCTATCAAAGACCTCTAAGGGTGAAGGGAGTTGTATGGAGCTATTTCCAGCCCCTCCAGCTCGAAAAGTCTTCCCTAAGCTGAATAAAGGGAGAAATAAGATGAATGAATATGAAAAAGAAAAGGGAGAAAGAAAATCAAAGAAAAAACAAAAAGATAAGTCCCCGGTTTCATGAAGTTAACCTCTTCTGCTGGCTGACGGATATATTTATTTTTGCATTCTCCAGACGATTTTCTTGTGCTTATTAGGGCCTCTGTGTAGCAAAGGGATCAGTGAAGTCTATATCTAATCCTATCAATTCAAATAGTCTCCTAAATGACATCGTCTGTGTGCAGCAAGAATAAGAAATACGACACAGGATCAGAGTTCAACATAGTCATAGTAATGAAATGTTAATGTAGATATTAATTCATGGTATCCTCTTGTTTTATTTTTTTAAAGTTTGCAGCCTTTTTAAAGAACCAGTCCTAATAGTTCTAATCACAAAAATTTTCCCACAGACTTATTATAATGCTTTTCCTCACTCGAACTCTCAAATCCTTTATTTTCTTTTTCCTTCCCCTTCATCCCCGTTTCATATTCCCATCTTGACTGCTTACTCTCCCAGTTTTACAGGTCTAGATTTCACATAACCAATCCAAAAAATTTTTATGATAAAAATTCGCCCTCAAACTGATATATAACACCTTTCCTCGCGCCCTCCTCCTCTTCCCGATAAATCTTTGAAGATCTCATCTCTCACGAACCTCCGCTTTCCCCCTCTCTTCCTCTCACCTTCTCCCAAACATTTTTACAGTTTTCTCACCCCGATTCTCTTTCACCATCTTTTTCATTCTCCATTTTCATTTATTACTCCCTATGTGCAGTTACTCGATTGCTCTTTATCCATAAGATACGCTATTTCGATTTCTGTCATTTCTTTGCCGATGTCTGCGCTGTCTTATGCATAGTTCTCCTGTTCTTTTTTTTCTCTCAGTTCGTTTTCTTTTTTTATACTGGAAAGTAGGTTGGGTCCATACCTCGCGTGCTGTCCATATGGTGCTCGTGACCTCCCCCTGGACAATAGCTCTATCCATGCAAATATTCCGCATTTTAGCCTGAAAACTGCGACCTTGAAACGAAACAATCATACACTGTGAATTTTTATACAGATTATCACGACAGTAGTTCACCCCTAAACTGAAGAAACTGTCTGTCGAAAATAAGAATAAAACCGCGTACATTTCTGTCTTGGTAAGAGGGTTGGTGGACATTATTTACAGAACAGCGCGAGACGAAAGACCACACCCATACTTAATAAATAGTTTGGCGGCAGCGAGAGGGTGTATTGGTAATGAGGTGAAGGGAGAGGGAAGTAAATGGTGGGAAAATGAATAAGAGAATAGGACCATGAGAACCATCACAAAGCCGCTTTCTGACCTAACTTAAAGGGTAGAGTTTTATGGTATAGCTTAGGATAATTTTTCACACACACACACACACACACACACACACACACACACACACACACACACACACACACACATTAAACAAGGCTGGGGCATACAAATGGATCGCCTGGACAGAAAATGGTGAGGACGTGTTACGGAGAAGGTTAAGGAGATTGCATAAGAACGCTACCAGTACAGCTGATGGAAGAAGAAAAAAAGATGATGATGATAATAATGATGAAGCAGAGGCAGAAGAAGAAGACCGAGAACTCAGTAATAGAGGAAAGTATCAGGAATAGAATAATATATCAAATTATTAGCTTGGATAGAGGGGTAAATAATGATGGTGAATTACAGAGCTTTCCTGTAATTGGTACAGGAGGCTTTAGAGGACTTTTTCCTTAGGTATTTCTTTATTACTGGGAGCCGTAGAGAAAGACTGAACCGTCACTGTTAGCGCTTTCATGGTCGGGATAAGTCTAGTATATTATTCTACCCAACATCGGGCAGTTTTACTCAGTTGAGGATGTTATAAAAACCCAAGAAAGTTAACTGTCAGTGTTTTACAATAAACGTAGGATATGTGTACGAAATTATTAGAAACTCAGGGGTTCGTAAACAATATGAGAATGATGTACTGAAAAGGCAGAATCTTACTTAAAAATCAGAAATATTATAAACATAACAAAAAAGAGAATCATGACAAGCCGGTGACAGAAATCGGAAATGTAATAATTTCAACGAATAATTATGAAAATACAGTGATACGAATCAGTAATTAAATAAATAAAGCAAATAAGAAGTTAATAGGGCAATAGGAAAAATCATAAATAAAGCAGGCAGGAGAATTATGATAAGATAATAACCGGAACCATAAATAGAATGAGTAAAATAAACAAGATAATTAAGATCAGGAAATTACAGGAATCAGAAATAAATCATGGTGAGGCAACAGCAGAAGCCAGTCCATCGGTTAGTATTATTAACTGTTGCTGTAATTAAAGTTCCGGTGAAAATATAGAGTTGGATTTATGTTTTTCCGTGTAAATCAATTAGAAGCTGGTGTTGTCAAGGGCTGGGCTAAACGAACCATCATCATCATCATCATCATCATCATCATCATCATCATCATCATCATCATCCAAACCATCATCATCATCATCTTATCTTCATCATCATCATCATCTTCATCATCATCATCAAAATATTATAATTCAGTACCCTGAGACTCGTGTGACTACCTCTTAGCTGAATAAAATCGTGTGTCGCCAGGTGGAATGGCATACTAGAGTTGTTCCCAGCATGAGATCCGTGTTATTTACCTTTCCCTTGTCTCTACGGATTATTTCTCTCTCTCTCTCTCTCTCTCTCTCTCTCTCTCTCTCTCTCTCTCTCTCTCTCTCTCTCTCTCTCTCTCAGCCTAGGAATATCAGCCAGCAAGATAAAATGAGAAACAGAAAGGGATGAACTATTTGGCTAACTTTACTCCGCTACTGCACCTTAAACGCTAGGATGCTAGAACATGCCTGAGGGTTGACGCCACGTGGGAAGCTCTTAGTTGGTGCTTAGGCCGAGTAAAGGTGAACTCGCGTTAGTTTCCCCGCCGGCGTTGTTATGATGTGCTCAGCTATGTACCAGAGAGGAGGAATATACCGTACGTGGAAATAGTCTTTGAGCGGGTGCCTGTTTGCCTGTGGGTCCGCGAGACATACACATCATATTACCTTTATTCTCTCTCTCTCTCTCTCTCTCTCTCTCTTCCTCCGATTATATTTACATGAATTAATTTTTTCTGCAATAAAGAAACTATCTATGTGGGTTTAAACTGTTAGTCGATAAAGCTCCTCTGCATACATAAGTTAGTGACTAAAATATGGGTAGGTTTATGGAGAATATTAAGGAAGAGAATAAAAAAGAATTTTTCTGAATGCCTCCAAGCCACGGGATCCACAGGTAGAGGTTCCTGGAATAAATCCATCCCGATCTTTCAGCGAAATGTTTTTGTCCGCATAATCGCTGCCAGTACGGACCATTTCCTCAGGCGACAAGTTTTAGTCTTGCATATATATTTATTTTTATATTTTATTCTTCCTGCCTCTGAGCGATTTTTACTGAACCGGGAAAAAACTCGTATTCAAGTGGGAGAAAAATCTGTTCTTAGCTAAATAAATCTGTCTGGCGATAGCAAGATTAAATACAGAATACATCCTCGGAATGAGAGGGTTGGGTAAGAATAAGATAAAAATAAATAGCACTGGGAGGCTTAAAGGGAATAATCTCAAATGCATTGAGTATAGTAGGGTCCTTCCGAAACTAGAAAAAAATATCATATGTTGGCAGAACGGAGAACAACACAAGATATAACACTACAGCAAAGGAATAAATGGACATCATTCTAACCCCATCACTATGAAAGGTCGTTCTAGTGCCAGATAACACCGTCAAATAGGGAAAAGCATATAATAATAAAAAAAAGGCTTCTCTCTGCTGAATGATAGAAAAACAGCCCTTCGTCTGTGAATTAGGTTACGGATATTGTAACTAACGTGTAAAATGGGAACAACGGGTGTGGCCTCAATATGAATTTGCATATAATTTACCCTGTCCATTAGCTGCAGGATTTTTTTTCTCATTTTTTCTTTTTTGCATATGTTTCTGGAATGATTTTGTTTTATATATATATATTACTGTCAAGGCTGGGTTTGATTATGAATGTAAGGATCTTAATAGAGACATCATTACCAGAGGCAGTGGCAGTGACAGCAAGCATTGCAATACAGTTAAAATAATTATTAAGAAAGTTAGTAGCAAAATGATGATGATGATGACGATGATGATAGTATTAAGTGATAATGAAAATAAAATAATAATAGTAATAATAATAATAATAATAATAATAATAATAATAATAATAATGATAATACTTAAAAATAAAAAAAACACAAACACAGTCCCTCCAAGAATACCAGCAACCCACACTACAAAGGAGATAAACCCAGACAATCAATGGACACGACCAACTTCAGACCCGTTACTCACAAAAATAGAAACCTAGGTCTTGATAACAGTATTACAAAACATCCTAAGTAATATTTCCAGTACTGTAACTTTTATAACAATTCTTGCCTGCTCTGAACGACTCTAGAGCTTGGATAATGTTTATAACTATATGTTCTAGTCTTGCTACCGTTGTACAATGAATAGCTGAGACACTTTAATCTGAGTAAGGCTCAAAACACGTCCACATCAGGACTCTTAGTGTGGTTACGATTCCATTATTTGGTTCTTGTTACTACCGTGCGATTTCATTCGGTAAAGAAGGCCATTTCGTAGTGTAAGGGCTGCGAGCATGCCTACGTTAAGAAAGACGGCAAGTTAGGGTTCCAAAATAAGCAGCCATGTTCATTTGGTATATCTCGTACAAGCAACACCCAGCAAGCTTAAGAATTTTACTCTGTATCTGTAAAAGTTTTGAAGAGTATGAGAATCGTACTGGGATTTCTGGTGGGATGTATTTGTAATGTGTGTGTCATCTCTTTGTCGCCTCCGTTCCAGTATCCTGCCGACAGTTTCGTACAGTCACGGATACTCTCTCTCTCTCTCTCTCTTTCTCTCTCATATTTTCACATCGTCATCTCCCCTCCCGTTCTCATTTTCTCTCTTTATTTCGAGGAACGCAGCTGAAAGAAGCATATTGCGTGGGTCTGTTTGCTAGTCTCCAGATTTTCCAGGCTAGAGTATTACTTTTTCCTTCCCGTCTCTGTTGTGTGTGTGTGTGTGTGTGTGTGTGTGTGTGTGTGTGTGTGTCTTACTGTCTGTCTGATTGCATTATTCTCCAGTTACTACCCTTCCCCCCCTCCTCTCTCTCTCTCTCTCTCTCTCTCTCTCTCTCGTTCAGATTGTCTTAATTTTTTCATCTTTAGTACATAATCTTTCATTCACCTCATTTACTTTACCGAAGAAAATAAAATAAAAAAATATAAAAAACTGGGAAAATCAGATGACAAAATGCTGTACTCTCGTCGCTTAAATACCGTAGGCCTCCTAGCACCTCATTCTCAGCGATTTATTTTTGAATATGCCGGGTTAATATCCTTGAAGTACGTCATTTGTGCAGACTATGACGACATTAGTTGGATATATGTAAAACAGATGAGGACAGTAAAGTATAAGAAACAGAATAAATTACCTATGAAATTGTTTTAGGGAGCCTCCTTACGCGACAAGAATACGAGTTAACGTACGGGAATATGAAAGGACATACTACCAAGACTCAGTGTATAATGTCCGTCACGCCTTTAGTTTCGAAGCCGGGGCGCAGGGTACATGTTGACTGCGAGCCGAACACGCTACCACTAGTCCACCAACGCTCTTTTCCCTGCCCATCCACCTACAGAATCCCCATAGCAACTCGCTATTCCTTCTTTCGATTACCTATTAGCTTATCTATACCTTTCTTGCTGAAATATTTAACTACCGAGGTATCAAAACCACGTGGTTCCTTCCCTTACCTATTTAATTGGGTTTCTTAACATTGCAGTCTATATACTATCTTATCTACGTACAGAAACATCGTATCTTCTGGTGTTATTCATTGCATTACATATTTACTTACAGATCTACATTTCTTCACCTGCCTAATTACCTTGCTGTTTAATTAACAACAGCATCATAAAATTTCTTAATTTCTTTCCTTCCTCGTTATTTACAGGCATAACTATATTTCATTCACTACGCCACCTACCTACCAAGAAAATCATAATGTCTAGTAATTTCCGTCTTTCACTTACTACGGTGCCTAGCTACCGCCGCCATCATGGCGGTAACAACCCGCACGTAACTCTAACATACCTAATATAACACTCCTACGTTGCCTGGGTCCCCTCGATGTCATCCTCTTGACCACCGCAGGACACCAAGATCTTAATTCGATCCCTAATATTTCTCTCCTTCCCGTCAAACGCGTTAAAAAAAAAACAGAAAAAAATGCAAACAGCCATCGCAAACTACACGAGAGACAAGCCGCTCTACCTCGCAACAGAGGACCATAAGCCGGCTTGTCTGTCCTGATGAGATTGCCATCAGTCGCTGTGCCGATTAAATAGGTCATAAGGAGCAATAGTATCGTCGTCTTTCCTGCTTCTCGTCTCATATAATCTGATACCCTATACAGTCAACCATAATTTTTGTGTGAAGAAATCAGGGATTATTTAGGCAATAATGTGCTTAATTTTTACTGACGGCATCTGAGTACGGACTCCACGCGACTCACTTGGACCCCCACACCACATGGCCAATCTAAGTTGCCAAGGCTCATTTAGTGCTACA
Organism: Coenobita brevimanus; assembly: GCF_032717465.1. NCBI lineage: Eukaryota > Metazoa > Arthropoda > Malacostraca > Decapoda > Coenobitidae > Coenobita > Coenobita brevimanus. Next base: position 14,115,423 of record NC_137027.1, read on the forward strand.
TGTTTGCATTGCTCCAATGACACTTTCAGCGTCAGTAACGACGTATAATTACATATTTCATTTCACTATTCCTTTAAATGACAACAGGAGAAGTGACAGATTAAGCAGTACACTTGTGAGGAACGTTTAACAAGGACGTCTCCTCCCAGGCATCCAGAGTTCACACATCTCGCCACAATCACCGCCATACCAGCCCCTACCTTCCTCCCTCCTACCCCCCTCCCCTTCCTCCCCTCCTCCTACTTCCACCCCACCCCCTCTCCCTGCCTCTCCCCTTCTTCCCTCTACCCCTCCAACCTCCAGCTACGTCCGCTTTATAACACGTTTTATGAACCCCAGCATTTAAATCCCTATTGTGTTTAAATGCAAAGATGAAACAGCCAACTACATGACAGTAAGCAGCGGCTGAATGTGTCTGCCATTTCTCATGCATCTTTATCCTCCACCTTCCTCTCTTTCTCCTCTCTTCGCTTCCCCCCCCCCTCCTCCCACCTCTTGGTTCTCGATCACCCTCCATCCCTCCATCCCTCCTCTCTCTCTCTCTCTCTCTCTCTCTCTCTCTCTCTCTCTCTCTCTCTCTCTCTCTCTCTCTCTCTCTCACACACACACACACACACACACACACACACACACACACACACATGCCACGTCTAAGGGCTCTACAGATCACAGCCACAACACACACTAGATCAGCATACCATACCACTCAATGCCATGGTACATACTGCCACACCTCACACTGCTACACCAAACACTGATACCTAATATCACCACCACACTGCACCATCCATTGCCAAAACTTACAACCCTGTACACCACATCACCATACACTGTCACACCTCACACAGTCACACCATTCCTCACAACTCACTGCCACACCACGCCGAACTATGCATCATCACGCCAGTTTAAAGACCACCACGCCACACACTAACACACACTATCTTTTTTGCCGAACTAAACTGCTAGAATATCAAAACCATGTGGTTCCTTCCCTTACCTATTTGATAACGTTTCTACTATCATAACTGTGTACAAGAATATCGTATTTTCTGGTGTCATTCATTACCTTACTTATTTACTTACCTATCTACATTTCTTCGCCTGTCTAATTGCCTTGCTATTACCTCACTACACCACCTACCAACTTAGAAAATCATAAAATTCGTAATTTCCGTTCTTCACATACCTGCCTGCCTACCTACCTACAGTAATTTCCGTTCGTCACTTACCTACCTACCTACCTAGCTACAGTACCTACCGCCGCCATCATGCCGGCAACAACTCGCACTTACCTCTCCTTTACATACCTTATATAACACTCCTGCGTCGCCTGGGTCCCTTCGATGTCACCCTCACGACCATCGCAAGACACACAACTCTCGATTCGACTGCTGGTGCTCCTCTTCTTCCCGTCACACGTGCAAAAATCACAGAAAAAAAATGCAGACAACCAAACAAACTGTACGAGTGAAGAGATGTGGCCGCTCTACCCTGCAACAGAGGACCATAAGCCGGCTCGCCTGTCCTGATGAGATTGCCATCACTCGCTTAGCTGATTAAATAGGTCGTAAGAAGCATTAGTATCGTCGCCTTTCTTGTCTCACCTCTCATGTAATCTTATACCCTCTACAGTCAACCTTAATTTTGTCTGAAGAAATCAGGGATTAGTTGGTGAATAATGTGCTTGATTTTTATTGACGGCATCTGAGTACACATATCACGTGTCTCACCTGGACTCCCACACCGCATAGCTACAGTAAGTTGCCAAGTCTCTGTTTAGTGCTACGTATTTGCAACTCTCAAATGATATTTTCACGGATCATTGCAACGTATAAGTACATATTGTGTTTTATTAGTCCTTTAAATGACAACAGAAGTGATAGATTAAGCAGCGCACTTGTGAGGGACGTTTAACAAAGACGTCTCCTCCCAGGCATCCAGAGTTCACACATCTCGCCACTACCACCGCCATACCAACCCCTACCTTCCTCTCTCCAACCCCCTCCCCATCTCCCCATACACCTACTTCCACCCCACGCCTCTCCCTGCCTCTCCCCCTCTTCCTTCTGCCCTCCATCCTCCAGCTACGTCCGCTTAGTAACTCGTTCTATGAACTTCAAAATTTAAATCCCAATTGTGTTTAAATGGAAAGAGGATTATTTTGATGAAACAACCAAATAAATGACAGTATGCAGCGGCTGAACATCTCTGCTATTTATTATAT
>NC_137027.1:14122649-14180149 GCF_032717465.1 Coenobita brevimanus
CTCCCCTTCCCACTCCCCTTCCTTCCCCACCCCTCCCTTTCCTCTCGGTTGACTCACTTTCTCCTCCTCTCTCCCGCTGGACTTAACGATCTACTTAAAAATTTACAACCCCTCCAGCCTGCTTGCGGACAAGCACTTCGCTGTGCCGCCTTCCGCTTGCTTGAGGGTGTTTTCAGGCCGGCCATGGTGCTGCCTCGACCGTCATGCGCGCAAAAACCACAGAAATGCAGCTTGAGGGTGATTGTGTTTTTACCGGTGTTCCAGTCGAAGGATATTTTGGGTGGGGTGGTTGTTGGCGCCTTGGCTACCTGAACGAGATAGACCGCTAATCTCGGTTACATAGAACGAGCAGATAATCAGCTGGCTCTGTTATCTAACCGCTGGCGCTTAGATTTTCCAGTGGATATTTTTTTTTTTTTTTTATCACGATTGCATAAAATTTTTTCCCTGCACCGCCGCTGCGATGGCTGTACTGGTAGCATACTCTCCTTATAGTGCAATCACCGGAGTTTAGGCTTGAACACAATACCGTGACGCACATCATATAAACTGGGTGGTGGCAGCACGTCATTTCATACACCTATATATTATTACACCTAGTTTGTTTTACCGATGGTGTGTCCGGACTAAGACACACAAACATGGCCAGCATTGTAAGGGGTTAATTTCCTTGGAAGGTCCGATCCTGTAATGGATCTGATATGGACTGACACAGATTTATATGCAGATACAGTAGTTAGAGATTTCACAGCATCAGAAATAGATCGGACGTTGGTTACACACAGTACTGAATAGTCTATGGGGCGTCTTGAAGTCTTACATTTACTCGTAGTAATGCCACAAGGGGAGTAGGTAAGGTACCTACCCTTAAAATATTATCCTGCTGTGATCTATGTACCCGAGTGGAAATATAGACAATACGGTTTATATCCTAAACTACGGTATCCTAGACTCGGGACCCTACACCACAAAGGATGATAATAATGACAATGGCTGTTGCCTTTTTTATTTAATACCTAGAAGAGATGGCCACAGGGCTGTAACTTTTAATAAACGAGCCATGATTCCCCAAAAACCTTGTAAAAATTACTGAATGACCATTTAAGCTCATCAGGTTTTATGACACAGCCAACTCGTTTATTATTATCGTGGATGCGGTGCTGACGTCTATATTAATCCGGATATATGATCGTCACATTAGCACCTTTATGGCTTGGAAACAGCGCTGTGTACGTCAATCAAACCCTCTCACTGTAGAAACGCCTGTTGTATTCTGTTTCAGCTAATGCCAGCTTTTATTGAGCTGAGAGTATATCATGGGAACCGGAGAAAGTTAAGCCCATCAAAACGGGGAAAGCTGACACTGCACGATTGAATTCAGTTTTTGTGGAAAAGAAGATAATGCATTCTACATTTCGGGAAGTTTTTCCTGAGCCATCTTGTTGTTGTTGTTATTAATGCTATGGCCCGAATCTCATCGGGACATGAACCCAGTGGAGTGCAGGATGAAGTTGTTCTTGTCCTGCAGTCATCCATCGTTGTTGGGGTAGGGAAGAAGTTGAGGGATGTTTTATAACGATGTTTGGCATCGATGTAACGAGGCTTCCCCACTGCCCAGTTACACAATGTCCCTCAGCTCATTCCCTCTCTCCTGTAGGCATGACGGTAAACCGCTGGAGAATGGCAACTTCAGCCTGCAGTCCACCTGGGTCATGCCTAAATGAGTCTGGGGCCACAGCAGCAGCAACAACAACAACAACACCCACATTTCCCACTGTGTTATATCATCTTCACTGTTTCCTTAGTTTCCTTCTCTTTCCATCCACCTCAGTCCCATACACTTCATATTAATTGTCTCTGTTAACTATATAGGTAAATAAATACATACCACCATATAAAAATGCTCATAATTATTAACACCAATCTTAGCTACAGCAGGAAACTGATCTTAAAGAGATTTACATATTCCAGCGTAAGATTGCCTTCCCTGGCGATGGCGAAAGTTGTATTTGGAGCGTCCTGGCTTTTATTCATGGGGAAAGTTGTCGCCCACACCCACACGAAGAATATACGAAGAATATATGACAGGGACATCACTGCTGGTGTGTGTGTGTGTGTGTGTGTGTGTGTGTGTGGAGAGAGAGAGAGAGAGAGAGAGAGAGAGAGAGAGAGAGAGAGAGAGATGGGAATATTGTTGAGAGAATAAGATTTGTTAATGACAAATAAGTTTTCCATATTCCACTGGTTAAGCAATGAGGAACTAAGTGAATTAGTTCCTACACACACACACACACACACACACACACACACACACACACACACACACACACACACACACACACTGCACCCCCATTATACACAACTCTCACCCCCCATACACAGTCCCCCCGCACATACATAGCGACAATCCAAATCTCTTTATTATCGTCCATTGTTGAATAACATTTGGTATCAGGGAGCTTAAGGGAAAATGCAAATCCTATCATCCGATGAATTAAAAAAGAAAAAGGATATATTTGGGAGGCATTTTATCATTCAGTTAAGCTTCTTATGCACTGTGCTTGCCATTTGTTTTATCGAGGATGTTACCAGGGATTCCGGTATTTGCATCTCGATTGGCTGCTTTGATCCCTATATAGGCAGTGCGTTTTAATATACAGGAGAATCCATATATCAGTCAACCTCGTTCATGTGTGTTGTGGAGATGGCTTAGTTAGCGTTACCACTGTCTGCCCTACCTAATTTTCTACATTTTTATTCTGCCTACCTTTTTACGTCCACTAATTGCATGGTTTTGTAATTTTCTGAAGTCCTTATAATTTTGCATTGTCGTTTCAGGTAAGAGATCACAGAACTCCAGAGTCTCACCGTTTACGTCAGCCCCGTGGACGCTGCCTCATTCAAGTAAGCAATAACTCGTAGATCATTGTAAACACTGACACGTAGACCATTGTAAACACCGACACGTAGACCATTGTAAACACTGGCACGTAAACCATAGTAAATACTGAGGGTGGTAGTAAATTTAACACGAGGAACATCGTAATTATTGACACGAGGGCCGTAGTAAACTTTGGCATGTAGGACAGTATTCGGGTAAACATTGACAAGCAGAGCATTGGAACACTGGACAGTACTCAGGTAAACATTTATACGTTGGACCGTATTCAAGTAAACATTAACACTTGAAGCAGTTCGGAGGTAAATGTTGACATGTGAATCAGTATTTAGATAAACATCGACAAGTGGAGTTGTAGCTGGGTAAACACTGACACGTGATACAGTGCTCAGGTAAACGTTTACACCCAAACGTTATTAAGATGAACACAGACACATAGGTTTGTATTCACTTGGGTGAAGGGCTGGCTAACAAACCTTCTTAGACATGTAGTAGGGTGACGGAGCAAAACACCAATAGTCAGTTATCTAGGAAAATATTAAATCTGCAGAGGACCTACGTACATCCTTGGAAAGCCTATGGAAAAGTGATAGACGTTGCATAATAATAATAATAATAATAATAATAATAATAGTGTAACATCAACTTTTATTTCTCAGCACCTCCAGTTCTTTCAAAGGAATTCACTAACCCTCGAAACATGTTAGCATGTTTTCAGTTACAAGAGCACTGACATCATTCATACGCACAACAAATTTCATCTGCCTTAGTAACTTATTTTTTTCTTTCAAAATTCGCCACCCATGCTAGATCTTCTAAACCATCGAGCTCTTCCTTGTACCATTTCCGGATGCCTTATTACACCGGCTTACTCCTTCCGTGGGTAAACGCAATATATTTTCCTACCATTTTGCGACACGCCGACAAAGTGACCAGCCAGGGGGAAACAAATGCCCCCTCGTGACTCAGCTAAATTCATCCTGCCTCGGGCTAAAATAAGAAGTAAGTGCTGAAATGATCCCCAGCCACCGGCCTCCACCCTGGGAAAAATGTGGGGAGTGTATTTTTACGTGGACTGAGACAAATGTTGGTGTTGTGGTCGTTTGTGTGTTGTGTGAGCCTGAGGACAATGTATATATGTCGTGAAGTATTAAATTTAGGCAATGAAAATTAAAGAGTCAAACGCTTTGCTTAGTGAGTTGTGTTGGTGGCCTGCGTGCTGGTAATGGCCGAAAGATTAATATATATATATTTTTTCTAAACTGCCACATCCCTAGCCCTGCAAAATATAAAGAATTTCATTGCCCTGGCTAAACTGTCCGTGTTTTAATTATGATCCTTTGTACCGGGGGTGATCAAAGGATGAGTATGTTTTAATCCAGTAAGCTGGCGTAAACACAGTTATTTTAATCTAAACTATAGAAGGATCATCATCATCATCATCAGCATCATCATCACCATCCTGTAGGCCAAGTGCTTCAGTCCCCTTTCTCCATTTATCTATCTATCCATATCTGTAGATAGATGTTAATAAAACAGTCTACATCACAGATTTCTTGATATGGGGTCCTAGACGTGTACACACAGGTTAACTTCCTTTTAAACCGTTTATTTTTCTAATACAGAGCAAAGATGGAGCGCTTCCCTTACGTATGATCCGGAGTGTTGGCGGTGCACATAAACCTGCCCCTACACAGCCACTCTCCTCATCCTAACCCCCTCAGGAGAGTCACTCGGCGGTAGTGCTGACTCTGGCTTGACACGGCCATAACCCCCGCCAGATGATGATGATACGGGAGTAATAAATCTCCCAGAAATGGCCGGGACCACCATCTCCACCACCACCACCCACCGCAAGGCAGTAATGATCTCGCAGACCCAACAAGGAACACCTAGGACTCTTTCACCATTTCCTTTATTTTTCTTTCTGTTATATATAACTCATTTCTTGCGTTCCTTCTTCTTCACTTATTATTTTGCTTATGTGTTATTTCTTCTCGCATCCTGTTGCTTCCATTCAAACTTTTATATAAAAGACAGAAAACCACACAGTGAAAACTTGAAAAAAATAAAACAAATATAAAAGCTGAACTAAAAGAGGTCGGTGTCGTGATGCGCGCAAGATGAGATACCGAAACACATTACGCCTTAAAAAAATAAATAAATAAATAAAGAGCGATATAGGCGGTGGGAAAGACAGATTCCGAAAAGCAGCTCCAGAGTACATCAGTTATATAATCAAAGCCTGAGAGTACAGTAGAGAGCTGACTAGTACTTGCTCTTCTTGTATTCTTTCATTAATTTACGTGTTTTCGCTTCCCTATCTTCTGACATACTTGAGTTGCCCGCGTTTCTTTTCCATTGATGTCGTAATATCTTACTTGTTTTAACATACTCCCATTCGTCCTTTATCATTCTTACATCACCTTTATTCTATTGACTCATTTTCCTAATTCTTTGTCTGTTATCTAATATATATTTATGTTAGATATTCATTTCCTGAATTTCACCCTTTTTCGTTCTCTTTTCTTGCATTTCTCTCTCTCTCTCTCTCTCTCTCTCTCTCTCTCTCTCTCTCTCTCTCTCTCATCATCTTGGCTCCTTTCCCTATTCCTGTTCTATCGTCCATCCTTTACTTATGCACGATATTGAACTGCTGAATGTCTCCCCATTTTCTGCCTCTTCTTCGTCTTCATCTTGAATCATCTTATTCATTTTAGCTTCTTTTATTTTTCTTGGTTTCTTCCCCTTCGTCTCTTCAGCCATCCAGCGTATATTTATGTGATATATTAAACGGCTGAATCCCTCCCCATTTTATGTCTCTCCTTCCCGAGCCGCCTTAACACTGTATATTTTATGCCCCCCTTCGCCCTACATCTCCCTTTTTTTAGACTTTTTTCCTCTTCCCTGTCGTGTTGCCTGTCGAAAACACATCTTCCTCTCCTTCTCCACGATTTTTACCTCTTTACCTCTTTTTCCCTACTACTTTAGAGCTATATCTTTTTCTCCTCCTTCCTTCTTTCTTCCTTTTTTCCTCTCTTTCCACCCAATCTGTCCTTTCCTACCACTGTTTTTTAACCTGTTTCCTGGTACCCATCTCCTTTTCTACCTCATCTTTTTACATTATTCTGCTTCTTCCCTTTTCCCTCTCTCTTTTTCTGTCTTTACCCACCTCTTCTTTCCCACTATTTTTTCTTCCTTACTCTCTCATGTTACCTTCCCTCCCCTCCACGGTGGCGCTATGCCAGGGAGTTTATGTGAAATGGGAAACACTTGAATCTGTCCCATTTTACACCTCTCTTCCCACTGCCCACCTCAAGAATCTATTTTTTATTTTACCCTTGTGTTACATTTTCATTTTGACGCGTGCTTCTTTCTTGTCTTGATGTCCACCTTACTTTCATCTTCGTCTATATCGTCTCTCGTATTTCTTTTCTACTTTCTCTTTCTTAATTGTTTTTATTTACTTATCTTTTTGATCACCATTTACTTGTCTTGCTGCCTGCCTTATATTTTCCTCTGCATCGTCTCTCTTACCTCCGCCATTCTACTTCTTCTCCCCTACGTCATCATTCATATCTGTTCTTCTTTGTTTCTTCTTTTATACCTCTTCTTCCCTTCCTCTCCCTCTTAATCCTCTTTCCTGTCTTCCTGCCAGACATTAAACTGTCCCTACTGTTCTTTTCTTCTCTAGTTCTTTTCAGCTTCTTTGCTGCCTCTTCTTCCCTCCTCTCCTTCTCAACCCTCTTTCCTGTATTTATGTCATATAAAACTGTTCCATCTGTCCCATTTCACACCTCTTCCTTCCCAGCCACAATGGACCTATACATTTTATGTCACCCACCATCCTCATAATATCCCTTTCTATATATATTTCTCCTCTTTTTTCATGTTCCCTCCCTCACGTATGTTTCCTCTCCATTTCTGCTGCTTTTCTCTTGCTTTTCGCCTACTTCTCTCTTTTCTCCCTACCCTTTCTCACCTTTCCTTTGCTACCTCCCTCCCTTCTCTTATTTTTACTTCGTTTTTCCTCCTTCCTTCCTACCGCTTTCCCATTCTTTTTTTTTTTTTTTTTTTTTTCATGATCTCCCCTCTCCTGCCTCCACTTCTCAATCTCTCTCATAAATATTCCCTCAAGGCATCTGTTTATACCCAGATGCCTTGATCCCAGAGGGGGTGACCACATACAAATCACCTTCATATCATCCCGTCCTCCGCTATCAGGCTGCCCTCCCTCCAACTCACACCACCCTCACGATCGACACCCCATCCCTTCAACTTGTCCTCTCTCTCTCTCTCTCTCTCTCTCTCTCTCTCTCTCTCTCTCTCTCTCTCTCTCTCTTACACCATTAGATACATTCATTCCACACATCCAGCCTGTTTCACCACTATTTCAGTTCTCAATCAACAGGTTCTCTTTGATGTCACCTATATTGCACTAAAGCACAGGAGATTTGAATTTGGAGCCACAAGCTTTTGCCTGTATAAATGTTTGTATCAGTATGCTGTGGGTAAAACTGTAAAAATTAAAATGGCACCATGTAAACGTATAAAACGCGACGGCGCGAAATTGTCGAGAATCGCGACACTAGAAGCTCACCTGGCGGCATCCTATGTTTTGAAGAAGCGGCTCAGTCTGCTGGTGTGGGCGTGGGTGTGGCAGTGAGAGTAGGAAATGAATAAATGCTGGTAGGTAGGAAATGAATAAATGCTGGTAGGTAAATACTGATTACGTTGACAGCCGTCCCGACAGCTCACAAAGAAATACTTGGTGGAGTGAAAGAGAGGCGTTATGTATGGACCACCCTGTAGGTTTAATATACTGTACAATAGACACTTATTCCGAGCCTTATACTCAGCTTCAAATTCTTATTCAGGGCGGTATGACACAGGAAAATTCGTGACATTCTCTCCATAGCGATTTATTTAGCTTATTACAACTAGGCTTTCTCCTGTATGTTGCTTATATTTTGATATCGACATAGTTTGTATCAGTAACATACAAAAGGAAACTGAGGTACAATGTGTAGGATTAATCTTAGAATGTCTCCCTTAATTTCCTGCATCAGATTCAAACATTCAGCCACACGCTCATATTCCCTGCCTTTCCCCTCCCCACCTGAGGCCGTTTTAAGGGGAAGGTAACGAGAGATGGCGGGGGGACAGAGTGTATCTCAGGACGACTGTAATGGTGGTTCGGGGAGGTGTAAAAGGAAGGGGTTTCTTTAGTTTTATTACGGTAGGGCAGAGGGAGAACGACTATGAATGCAGGGGTTGTAGCAGAATTGGGTCGTGGAGGAGAGACTGGGTGGGAGGGGTAAGGAGAGATTTTGCGTGGTATTTGGAGAGAAGATAGGAGGAAAAATAAGGTGGATATGTAGGAGAAGTAAATTAGAACAGAAGAGGTTGGCTGTGAATACATGGGTTAAAGGAAGCTTGGCTCGTGGATGAAAAGCAAGGGAAGACAGGGAGAGGTATATGGAGGGAAGACATAGGGGGAAGTAAGATGGATGAGTAAGAGAAGTAGCTATGGGGAGTGCAAAGGTAGTGACTGTGAATGTAAAGGTCAAAATAGGATTGGTTTGTGGGTGGGTGAAGGTGTGGGAAAGTCAAGGAAAGATAGTGAGGGGTGAATGGAGAGAGGATAATGAGGGAATTAAGCTGGATATGTAAGAGGAGAAGTAGGCGAGGGTAGGACAGAAGAGGAAGATGCCTATGAACACAGGGTAAGAGGAGGATGGGTTCGAGTGAAAAAGAAAATAGATAGAAAGAAAATATATAAAGGAATTTGATTAATGAACAAAAGCAAAGGTAAAGATAGTAAGAAGTATAAATGAAAAGGATAATTGAGAAGAAGAAAGAAGCCCTTAAAATAGAGTAATTAAATACAGTGGAAAACCAACAAGGAAACTTAATGAATAAAGACAAAGATATCATTGCTTGCTGGATCCTGGGAAAGAGAAATAAGAGAAAATTGAATAAAGGTGAATAATTCCGTGGAGTAATAAATTTTGTGAGGGGAGGGGGGTACAGAAAGGTTATGTCAAGTATAAAGGGAAAGGACATAGGGATGGTGGGAGGAAACAAAGAGAGGATGTGGATAAATATAGAGATAGGAGATAACTGATGCTGTTCTGTAGAGAGAAAGAGAGAGAGAGAGAGAGAGACGGTGACGAGGCAAGAGATAGTTAGAAAAGGAAGGGAGAAAGACAAGAAGAGGGATGAGAATAGGAGGGAAAGAAGATGGCAGAAGGAAAGGAGGGATGAGAGGGGATAAACAGAGAAGAGGAGCCGAAGGAAGGAAAGGGAAAAGATGAGAATAAAGATGCTGCAAGTAGGGAATGGAAAACAAGATGAGAAAAGGAGACGATGAGGCTGAAGAGGTAGGGGAGGAGAGGGAAGAGGAAAGTAGAGAGGAAAAGAAAGAGGAGGAGGAGACGATCACAGAGATCAAAAGGTGAGGTGGGACGGGAACAAGAAGTGGAAAGAGAGAGGGAATTAGACAAATAAGATATGGCCAGGAAACGTCAACCATTGGCGTATGATTGATGTCGTTGGGTTGTCGGCTCTCTCGTTAGCTGAGAGAGAGAGAGAGAGAGAGAGAGAGAGAGAGAGAAGGAGAGAGAGAGAGAGAGAGAGGTGACTGGTTTTGTCTACTTGTCTACTTATATATCTGACTGTCTGTCCATCTGTCCGCTCAGGTTCATGCCATCTTCACCTTAAAGCCTAAATTATGCAGCCATCTCCTAATTAACTGAGGTTGATACTTTTGGTGACAGACAGCTTTTGCGTGTGTGTGTGTGTGTGTGTGTGTGTGTGTGTGTGTGTTTGTGTGTGTGTGTGTGTGCTTGATTATCCATAAGTATATATCATCATCATCATCATCATCATCATCATCATATTTCCATCTCTTACCCATGAGACGAACAGGACGAAAAAACAGAAAGGAGAAAACTCGGAAGCAGCACAAGGCATCGTAACATTGCCTTGTGAAATCGTCCACATAGACAGATAGATAGATAGATAAATAGATTGTTAGTTAGTTAGATAGATAGATAGATAGATAGATAGATATTTTCTCATCATTCAAGTCTTCCAGTTTCTCATATTTTCCTCAGAGTCAGTATCACTTTAATCACGAGGATTTTAATCACGGTTAGTATTAATCTCAGTCTGCGTGCCTCCAAGCTAGAATTATCGTGTCAGAATTCTCTCTCTCTCTCTCTCTCTCTCTCTCTCTCTCTCTCTCATTATCTATCTATCCGTTTATCTATCTGTCTTCATCTATTTCAAGCAGGTTGAAAAGGAGGACTGTTTGTCACTGGAGTACGACTGAGAGAGAGAGAGAGAGAGAGAGAGAGAGAGAGAGAGAGAGAGAGGAACACGTGTCAATTAATTTACGTCTCTGCTGGAGTTGGCTGGGCGTCACATTTCCTGAAAATCAAGTGGGGAGTAGCGAGCATCTCCAGGTTACAACTGTCCTGAAATACAACAATATATAGTGATTTAATTTTCATGTGATGGAACAGGGCCACTTTCATAACTTGAATACTAAGTCGTGGATGTATGAAATTTGATGAGCCTTAGTTATGCGAACGAGTCTCCTTGTCCTTGGTTACTAGTCAAATCAGCATTTCCTCTTAGGACACATATATCCTTCACAGGGTTGCATTTGAAGCTGAGCACCACCTTTCTTTTTACGACTAATTATGCATGTGTCACTAGCTTTTCCCTTAAATATTGCTAATAGGCTATATTTTTTAATGGTGATGGGTATGATGACTTGGACAAAGACGATGGCAATGACGCTGACGATGACAGTGACGATAACGATGGAGATGACGATGATAACGATGACGAGGACAAAAACAAGGTAGATGGTTACGATGACGATGATGACCATGACGATGCCGATAATAATTAATAAAGATAACAATAAGAAAAACGACGATAATGAGGATACTGATGATTGTGATATTGTTTACCCACTGAAAGAAGAGAGATAATTATAAATAGGAGGTTCATTTGGTCCATCCTATCCCGTGTCAGCTGAAGTGTCCAATAATTGCCAAGGACACCAAATAAAAACTGACTCAAGTGGTTTTCCCAAGAGACAGCTTACAACCTTGCTCTCACTTTTTTGCCAGCGTCATGTCAAGCAATTCCGGGAACAGGGAAGGGAAGTGTTTAGCGACCTTCAGGGTGGTGTGCTAAGGCGTGTGGCGACATCTGTTGCACATAGAAGTGTTTACTGACGTTCAAGATGGTATGTGACTGTGGCATTGATTACGTCTACGTTGTTATTGTATTTGTTGTTGTTGATGCTTAACCCTAGTCTGCCTGGCCGAGCAGACCCGACAACGGCCTCTGTGGGGTCATCCTACAGGCGCAGAACAGTATGTACACAGTGCTGGGAACCTCACCCCATTGTGTTAGACAGCGCCTTGCCAGGATCAGACCAGGGTACTTCCTCAAGGTGAGCTGAAGGGAAACATCATGAGGAGGTTTGGCTCCCTGATGGACACCACAGCCGCTTAACTCCACTTCGGGTGCCTGTGCCACCACTTGCATGAAAATTAAACGAGCCATATGTGGAAATAAGTAGGTAAGGATTAGGTGCTACGAAGCCTCCTGAACCCACGAGGATCTCTTCATAAAGTATACCAAACTTAACCCTTCGAGTAATTGGGATTTCCTTCAGCTGAAATTATTGGCATCTGCTTTCATGGGTGTAGTGGGTTAAGGCGCTCCAGATGCGTGAAGTCCGAGGGCTGGTTGGGGTTTATCGCACACATATAGACACTCAGAGCAAACCACCTTCGCTTCAGATGACGGAACTGAGTAGTCTAGCTCTGGGTTCCTACGCACCTGATGTGGTAGAAAGACTGGTTGATAGATAGAGAGGTAGATAGATGGAGAGCTAGATAGATAAATATATAGATAGGTAGTTTGCAAGGGAGGGTGGTGTGTCGTGGGAAGGTGTCGCTGCTGGACAATTAACCTGTTCATTACCTGACATCTTTCATCATCATCATCGTCATCATCAACCGCTAAAATATTGTCAGGTATGCTTTCACGTATCGCCATAACGCTTTAATTCAAACACTGGTCACATATAAATATTTATTGTTATTAAGACGGACCTCCTCCCGAGTTCATTTGTATTCTGAGTTTAAATTGATGGTTCCTTTGTTTCTCATGCTGTTGTTTTAATTAATTCTGATACCATTTGTTCAGGAACTTTTTTTTCGTTAGGGCGAGCTAGTTTATTTCTTTGTTTTTATCCTTTCAGCTCAAGGACGTAATTTTGTTTCATCCTTTTTGATATTATTGCAGTGGCCTCATATTCATCTGAACCTGAATTTAATGGACTACAGGCTGCCCTTCTCCTGCAGTCCACCATCCTATTAGGTAGCAATAGGGAGGGGGCTGGGGACGTACATATAACCAGGCATCACGGCAGCCCAGTAATATCGGTGCCACCGCATGAAGGCGTCTCTCTCCAACACCTATTTCAACCTTGCAACCTCCGGCCTACCTTATCATACCCTTGGAATCCTCTCGCAGCGAAAGGGATAGGAAAAACCTTAGTCACAGTCCTCAGTTCAGACAGCTACTCGTCCACAACTAAAATATCAATCAGTTGGTAGGAAAAATGAAAAGAAAAATACGCCCTCTGACTGAAGGGGTTTGTAAATTGGACGCGAAGGTCATCGATGATTGTATGTTCATATGTGACATTTTTTTTGTGATCCCGAGGCCACGGCAACAACAGCAACAACTTTTTCCCTAAGTCTTTCAGCCCCAAGACTTATTTTTTCTCTTGCCATCACATGTTGAACTTAATTATTTTTGGGAGGACATTTCATAGCGAGGGAGTTTAATGGATATTGTTTGTACCATTTTTACCGTGAGAGGTTGCACAAAACTAAATGAAATCACCCGGAGAAATGAAGAATAAAATGAAGGACGCCACAGTGGTGAAAAAGTTAATAATAAAAATTGAGGTTAAATATTTGCCATTTATCCCCACGCAGACGGGAAACACAACGCTAAGTACTTATCTTTCTTTGTATTACAGCTAGAATGATAGGGTTAAGAGGGGTCAAAACGTCACTCCTCACCTATGAAAAACAAAAACAAAAAATAGGAATCGTGATCCCATTGTTAAGCACTTATATGAAAACATCCTCGTGTCTCTGACAAGAAGAAAGAGCTTGTAATTTAACCTTTTATGGGATATAGACCTCCCTCGGCCGAATATGATCATGTGCCTGTAGCCCGAGTGAAAAGTCTAAGTGAAGGGTTCTATGCAGTCAGTCTAAGCTTCCCTTCTCCATGACTTTGTGATCTAAGTGCGGTCGTTGAACTTTACATTTTCCGAGAATTTGTCAGCGGGGCAAAGCGGATTAATTATACCGATGTAATTGATGATGGGTGATGGACTAACGTGAAGCAGGTCGGAAAAGAGAAAATACATGAGCATACCGCTTAGAGGCAAATTTGTGTCCATCCTTACCGGCACGATGAGGTCATTACACTGGCGTTGGCTGGTGCTAACGGTGATACCGGTGATGGTGTGTGTGGTGCTGGAGATACGACACAAGGCGAATGAGTAGGGAGCCTTGAGGGGAAAGGGCGATGACGACCTTTGAAGGGATATTTGATGAGGTAGGGGACGAGGTGATGAGATAGAAGTGTGAGGTGTAGGGGAGAAAAAGAGAGTATAAATGAGAGGCAACCCGGAAAAGTAAGAGGGAAAGAGAGGAGAGAGGAATGCGCTGAAGGAGGAAGAGGGAAGAGGGACGAGAAAGGAATGCATGGAGAGGGGAAGAGATGGATAAAAACGCAGAGGGTGGCGAGATGGCTGTGTTAATGGGAATGGAAATAAGAGAGGGCGATACGGGTGACGAAGAAGGGAGAATATGGGATTAGATTTTAAAAACCAGGTGGTGAAACGCTATCAGATGTGCTAGCAAGTACCTATCTATCCGTCTATATCTATCTCTCTGTCTGCTTACCTGTCTGTCTATCTATCTATCTGTTTATCTGTCTACCTAGCTATCTATCTGTTTATCTATCTGCCTATCTGTCTATCTATCTATCTATCTATCTATCTATCTCTCTATCTATATACATATAACACAAGGACTCCCACACAACCAGCACTTAAACCACCACCACCACCACCACCACCACCATCACCACCACTACCACAGCCACCACCACTACTACAACCACAAATACTATCACAGCGCACCACCACCACCACCACCACCACCACCACCACACTTCATATATTTTCTTGGGCGCAGAATTCAATGTATGTTTTAGTTTTCCTTTGGTTTATGTAGGAAGAGAGGGACTCCATTTTGGCCATATATCTTCCCGCTTTATGAATATTTACTGGGAAGGAGAGTGATGGCGAGGCGTTAGGTGCGTGCGTGTGTGTGTGTGTGTGTGTGTGTGTGTGTGTGTGTGTGTGTGTGTGTGTGTGTGTGTGTGTGTGTGTTTAGTTCATTTCCCGGGTTATGTAATACTGAGAGAGAGAGAGAGAGAGAGAGAGAGAGAGAGAGAGAGAGAGAGAGAGAGAGAGAGATGATGATGATGATGATGGTGATGATGATGAGAAAATGGCAATAAATTTTTTCTCTCCTGGTAGTCTGTGCATTGTAGCATATTAATTGTATTTTCTATGCATTTTTCCTGTCATGCCAAGATACAGAAAATACCAGCATTATATTTTTATCTATATTCTCCATTCCGGCAAACACATGAATATTTGCACATTTATTTTGTTTGTATCTGTCTGTCTTCCTAGCCTACATTTTTTTTATATTTATTTTATGTTTATTGTTTCTCTCACTGCTAACATAGAAATTTTGGCATGTGTATTTTTTTTGCATTTTTCCTGTTGATTTCACTTTGCATATTAGAGCGTAGAGAGACAAGTGGACGAGAGGTTGGGAAGGAAGGAGAAGGACAAAG
Source organism: Coenobita brevimanus (assembly GCF_032717465.1). Lineage (NCBI taxonomy): Eukaryota > Metazoa > Arthropoda > Malacostraca > Decapoda > Coenobitidae > Coenobita > Coenobita brevimanus. The sequence continues at coordinate 14,137,537 of NC_137027.1, forward strand.
GAAAGCAGGTGGTTGAGATTTTGATGATGATGATGATGATAGTGAAGATGATGATGATGATAATGATGATGATGAGTGTTATTATTATTATTATTGTTATTATTATTATTATTATTATTATTATTATTATTGCTCAGCTTCCTGCCCTTTCCAGCCGTCAGCGTGTTCAGGAGAGTGTCGTTTATTGCATTCCAAAGTTTCCCGTTATCCTTAAGGGGCGGTGCTGGGGCGGTGATGAAGTACGTGGAGGATAGGACTTGGGAGGTGAGATGAGGGGTGGTGGAGAGAAAGGGGAGGAGGAGAGAACGGAGGGATAGGGAGAGAAGGGAGAGGGAGGAAAGATGGAGGGAAAGGAGATGAATGGGGAGGAGAGCAGGGGAGGGAGGGATATGTTAGGGAAGTGAAGGAGGGAGAGGGAGGAAGAGGGTAAAAGTCTGTAAGGGGAGGACTGGAGGAGGAGAGAGGGGGATGGGGTGAACTGGGAGGAGAGATAAGGAGACGGGTTGGTGAGGAAGGAGAGAAAGATGAGGGAAGAAACAACTAGTAGAGGAGGCAGGGGGATGGGAGAGTGAGAAAAGATAGAGATAGGGAAGGAAAGGTAAGGGGAAAGGTAACCAATCAAGGAACTGGTAGGTGAGGAACGATGATTGGACAAGCGGGGAAGGGAGATGAAGGGAAAAGAAGAGGCAAGGGAAGGGAAGAAATACGGAGAGAGAGAGAGAGAGAGAGAGAGAGAGAGAGAAGTACGCAGATCAATACAAAGATAACGCGTGAAACAGAAGGGGAGGGTAAAGGAGGAGACTGATAAATGCAAATAGAAGGGCAAGACCGTTTGTGTATTTTGAGTCGAGTATTCAAATCTTGCAATAAAACTGACACCATATTTACAACAAAGCCGTCAATATCTCTTTAATTGTCGAGAAAACTTTAGTAATTTATTCCTGCTAACGCCAAGCTATTTTATTCAGCTAAGAGACTTCACAAGAGTCTGGGAGTGTTGATGCTGCCTCCACAAACCCCTTATGGTCGGAAAACTCTAGAAATTTATTCCAGGTAACACCAGACGATTTTATTCAGCTGAGGATAAATCACAGAAACTTAGGAATATTAATGAAGTCAGCATTAAGGCTATCAGGGTCGGCACAGCTTTTGGTTTTCTCCTCTAACTAAAGCAAGACGATTTTATTTATCTCACAGTGAGTCATAGGAGCCTGGGAGCAGCAACGAAGACCTGCTGGGAAATTTTTTAGGTCAGGCTAATGAACCATAAAAAAGAAACTTCCCTACCACTCCCTTAGTGATGAAATTAACGAGAGGCGAAGGCTGCCAAATCCCGCTAACAAAGAGGAGCTCACAAACTCATTAAAAAGTAAATTTAGGGTGGCCGTCCTATTCTCTCACCCACCGCTTATCTATCCTCACAGCCAAAAATGACAGGTTGGGATTTTTTGTTGTTGTCACCTTCAGGCTCCTATGACTCACCCTTAACTCAGTATTATATTCGTTTGGAGTTAGCTGGTATAGAATTACAGAGTTGCACTGATCATTAGAGAGTAAATAGTGTCAGTTTTAACGTTGTCACGTTCCCATGACTTACTCTCAGCTGGGGGAAAAAAAAAACGCCAGGGAGAGATGAAGTAAAGTAGGTGACCCGACTATGGCAGTAAAATATGATATCAGTGTGTGTGTGTGTGTGTGTGTGTGTGTGTGTGTGTGTGTGTGTGTGTGTGTGTGTGTGTGTGTGTGTGGAGAAGAAGAGAACATGCCTCTTACCTACTACAGATCAGATTTTTTTTTTTCCTTGACAATATTTCCTTGTGTCTGGCCTGGAGTTCGTCTGCTGGGATCTGTATGAGGCCAGGCACCAGTCAGGGAGGTAAAGCTTTGCAAATCCAGCACCAACGTGATCTGGGCCGGAGATAGCTTCACCTGAGATACACGAAGAAACTCGGTATTTCCCCTCGCCCTGTGAAAATATCAGACCAGTACTGTTCAACGTACTCGATGGCTTAACTAAACTTAAAACGATACTCTTTATACTCTAACTGGGCCTAAAATTAACATCTCTCCATCTTAAATGCTGAGGTGTAGATTAACTCTTGATTATGAGGCTACTGACGAAGTGCTAATGCAGTGATGTAGAGTCGTAGCATTACCTTATTCCGTCACTCATCTACGTAAAATTAGCATCAGAAGGACGAAAATCTAGGTTAAATTATGGTGAAGGTTCTGTAGTAATGAGACCAAGAGCCCATGAGTAAATGACTATGTGGATTATTTCATTGGATACTCTGTCTGCGGTTTTCCTGCTTTTCTGCTTTTGTACTCCTCTCTGGATACCTTCCAGCCCATGCATTAGTGGGAAGTACTGTAAGATTTGGACGACGACAACGACGACGATGATGATGATGATGATGATGATGATGACCGTATTCTTGCTCTCATTAAATTATATATGTAACTAGGAATACATCCCACGTATTGAAAGGGTTAGGACTAATCTCCCTTTCACCCCCTCATAAAAGAGACTCGGTCAAAAAAGGACTGCTGCCCACACGTTCCATGAAACTGAAGCTGGGCAAATATTTTCGTTCAGTGAAAGAAATATAGACAAATGGATTCTTCTAAAAGCTAGCCATAAAAACCTTATTCCTCAAAAAGATTTACACAAGTCAAAAAGTAGATGTAAATAGATTTCCTTTTATGAAAAATAACTTTATCTTAAGCAAAAAATCACTTTTTTAATCAGCCTGCAAGGAAGTAAAAAATCATTGTTTTTTAATCAGCCTACAAGGAGGTGTAATTTTCCTTTTCTTCAGCCAAAATATGTGCAGTTGTTCTTAGGTCTAAAAATAATTTTCACTGTGTTTTATTTAATCAAAAAAATAAACATGATTTTTTTCCCTTTAAGCTAAAAAAAAGAATAAGAAAAAGAAAAGGTGTTTATTCCTAAGCCAAAAAATATGTGTACCTTTTTCCTTCAGCCAAAATACAAGTTGATTTTTTCTTACTTTTTTTCTGCCGAATTCAATATACCCCAGACACGAGAAAAATCCACCAGACAGACGAGGCGACGCTTCTGTTCCCAATCCAATAACTAACCCATTCAAGGGTCGAGTGTCTCTGCCAGGACTGGAATAAAACCACTTACCATAGGCGGGGTCCTTGGTGGTTCACTGGCTGCGTGTTAGTCTCCCATTTTGCATGTGTTTTGAGTCTGGGATTTTGAACTTCGAGTTGTGGGGAACATTCAAAGTGGGTAGTGGTGGTTTGTCCTTGCATATTTTTGTATATAGTAAGACTTCCTGGTGCTTGAGAGGGATGCCTTCATGTTGTGGCACTAAATAACCAGGCGGCTCCACGGCCTGATTATACAAACGTCCCTCAACTTACTCCCTATCTTCCGAAAGGATGATAGTGGACTGCAGAAGGACATCTAAAAGCCTACTGTCCGTCAAGTTTAGGTTTCAGTTGAGCCTCGGGCCACAACAACACCAACTCATAAAAGTTCACAGGAGTCTACTTCCGTGTTGGTGAATCAAATCCCCCCCCCCCCATAAACATGCGGCTGCATTGTTCGTATGGGTGTTTTTTTTTCCACATGACCAGAAATCTCGTCATTCAAAAAGGGGGCGGATCTTGGAATCTCCCACACTCACCCAGACCCCACTGAACTTTCGTGAATGACAGTACCCGTAAGATCGATAGTTTCTTTTTATATATGAGGGTCTGACACACGACATAAAGGATACCTCGCAAGCTACATTGAGGATCAATATTTTCTTTCAGTATCCGAGTTCCGATCGCATGAAACATAGGCTACTTCTCAATCATGGACCTGTCACTGTCTGTGTTTCATAAAGATTTTCAAGATTATTTTTTTATTATTATTTCTAGACTATTTCATTCGGCTTAGGAGAGACTAGGAGTGCTCAGATGTAGCCTTCATTAACCTCTTCAGTACGAGGGGTCCAAGTTGAAATGCTCTTGCTTGGATGTTGCAGAAATAAAATAGGTATCTTATCAACGGAATGAACTAAACACACCTAGGATTCCGAACTGAGGAAAGGAGAGTCCAACCCCCTCGATTATAGCTGGTTAGATAGGCAAGATCCCTCTGGTTCTGAAACAGTGTGAAAGGACTATTGACCGCGACTCAAGGACCCCAAGGTAGCCACTGCCACCAGTTCACTCAAGTGCATTACAGGATATTCGACAGGAAGGAAGACAAGCACAAAAGAGAAGCGAATGCAGAGCTACATAACAGAACAAAGGGGGGATATAGAACCACATAACAGGACAAGGGGAATATAGAGCCACAGAGCAGAATAGGATGGAATATAGAGTCACATAGCAAAGCAGCAGATAAAACAGAGCCACCTAAAAGCTCAACAAGATATCTAAGCCTGAGTGGGGATGAAGCGCTTGTGTTTGTGGGATGCAAAGTGAGATGGATGACTGGAGGCGGGAGGAGAGATCTAATAAAACCTCAGATGGAGACACGGGGGATAGGGGGAAATGGTGGTAGTTGAATGGTTCAAAGTGCGCAAGGTTCGTTTTACTTGTGTGACTCTTGCTCTTGAACACTTAAGAACGTGCAGTACAATACTTTTCTTTGTGATGAGTGAAGTGGCTCAGTTCTAGCAGGAAAATACTAAGTTTTTTGTTCCTTCGAGTGGTATACTATGTGCATAAGTAAGATGCATTTCGCCAGTGTGTGTTTAGTTCTTGCCCTAAACCTTTGCACTGCGTAGGATTTGTAAATGATGGTGAAAGTTAATTGGTGTTAGCTCGAATAAAATGCTAAGTTCATCTGAAAGGAAAATTTTCATTTCATTGGTGTATGGTTCTATTTTTTTTTTTTTTTTACTATGCAGGGTTCCTCTGTGAATAAAATCGTTTATAATAGTTGGAATAAATTACCAAGTTCCAAGCGGATAAAGTTCACTGTCTGGCTGCGGTTTTTTAGTTAAAAAAAAAAAAAAGACTTTTCTATATCCTTAACATCCAGTTTCCTCTTTCATCCTCCTGTGCGCCTCTGTCATCCTTTTCGCCAGCATATTCTCTCTCTCTCTCTCTCTCTCTCTCTCTCTCTCTCTCTGTATCCATCTATCTATTTATCTCATGCTCCTCCTTCCACAGTGGCTTTTATCCCTACCTGCCTGAGAGCCCACCATTAAAGAAACAGGTACACGACACACTTCCTTTTCATTTCATTTTCATTTTCCTTTTTTCCCCCTTACCCTCAACACTTTCCTTCAAGTTTTCACCTCAATCTCCTCTAGCTTAAACCTCTTCCTGAACTTTGGCTAAAGGTTGTACTTCTTAATTACATTCTTCTTGGAGAATTTTTCGAGTTGGAGATGTGAAGTTAAATCGCTAAATATCCCTCTCTTGGCGGGATGCTGATTTCCGTGTGCCACTTTTGCCATTTTTCTTGTCCAGGAAAGTCTAGGTAAGGGTATTTTTTTTTATTTTTTTATTATGAGGTAAGGTTAAGGTAGAGTAAAAAAAGAAAAAAGAAAAAATGGAACGATGATCATCCTGGGAAAAATCAAAATAAGAATGTAGTGCAATAATGGAATACAGAACTGATGTCAGCGATCGATTATTATTATTATTATTATTATTATTATTATTATTATTATTCCTCACCCTGCTGTAGGGTTGGAAAGGAGCTCCGGATGGTGATGGTGATGATGGTGATTATTTTTATTAGCAGGGTTATTACTCATTATTTTCACTCCCTGGCTTCTCTTCCCCCCCTTTCCAACCTTGTCCGTTCTCCCTTTACTCTTTTAACAATTTCTCCAGCGCAGTTTTTACAGCATCTCTTCCGCGTTTTCCTCTTCTTTTTCTTGTTCTCATATTTTTTTTCACCGCAGCTTCCAGAGACATTCCCTCCCCTTGTCGCATTCTTTCATTTTTTTTTTTAATTTTTTCCCTTTTTTCAGCCAGAATATTTTCATCCTCCTCGTCCTCTCTCCGTTTCAGTATTTTTACCGAGGGTCTTACGGTTCAAGAAACAGCTATATTCCCACGTTTTGGAAAAAGTCGTGGCATCTGAAGCAAGTTTCAACCTGGTGTTTAAAAAAAAAAAAAAAAAAAAAAAAAAAAAAAACAGCCCTTCCCTGACTCCCATATCCCCACCTCCCTTGCCCCCTCCTCCCACTCACCCCTCGCTTTTTTTCAATACCCCTCCCTTTTGCTATTTTACATTCATAATTTTGAAAAATCTATTTGCGTCACTGAAGCTGAGTAATTACACCTTTTTTATATGTACAGGGGAATATTTTATCATTGCGGTTCAAGGACGCCCGCTTTGAGGCCCGTTAAATATTAGGCATTCTTTTTAGGAAGGCATCTCTTTAATTTCCACGTGCAAACCCCTTATATTATTCCAGCTAATTTTTTTTTTTATCGTAATCACTCTTCCGCCAGACGATTTTATTCAACGTTGTTTATTAAGACTTATTTGATAAAGGCTTATCTAAGGCTACGCTTGACCCCTTCATTTCGAAAAGTCTGCTCAAACTAAAGCAAAGTCGTGTCTAAAAGGTGAAATAACTAGAATAAATCGCTAATGAAAAAGTGCCAAGGAACCTCTTTTACCAGATATTCGGCCATAGGTGTGCCAGATTGTCTTGCCAGGTTCTTTGACAAAATGAGGCACTGCGTGAGTCCGCCTCTTTAATCACACTACCTGATTAAATTCGAAGCTGTTTATCTCCAAGCCCATAATTTCTCACGCCAGACGTCGGTGTACGCTGACGTTAAGTATGATTTCGCCGGCGGTAAAGGGTTAAAGGAAGGTAGGTTGAGTTAGACTGCTCAGGTATCCAAAAATAAAGCTACTCAGGTATGCAAAAATAAAGTTGCTTAGATATGCAGAAATAAGACTGCTCAGGTATGCAGAAGCAAAGTTGGTCAAGTATACAAAAGTAAAGTTCCCTGTTATGCCAAAGTAATCCTGCTCAGGTATGCAAAATAAAACTGCTCAGATACGCTAAAATAAAGCAGCTCAGGTATGTAGAGAAAAAGCTGCTCAGGTATGCAGAGGTAAACTGCTCAAGTATGCCAAAATAGAGCAATGTCGAGGTAGGTTAATTCAGAGTTCTCAAGTATGCAAAAATTAGGAGGTCCATGAAGATCGGTTCAGTAAGGCTACTCAGGTACTCAAAAATAAAGAGTTAATGAAGTTATGAAAGTTTGCTTAGGTATGCAAAATTTCGTGTTAAATCAAGGTATGTTAAATATTACAGGGTGTCCATAAAAAACGTTCCACTAGCAATTCACCCAGCGATATATTACTCTGTGTGGTGTGAAGACGGCTTGCAGAAGTGGGCGTGGGTGTGGCATTGGGAGCAGCGTTTTTCCTGTCACATTCAATCACTCAAGTGGGGACTGTGATGTGATGAACCCTAGAGTCTCATTAACGTAACATGCTGTATTAAACGTCCTCACTAACTGGCTTCCTCTCTCACTTCAAAACTCACTATTTAATCGGCATCAGTCAGACATCAAAGTGCTGGTAGTTACTGCTGGTAAAGTTGGAATTTGTTATATAATATTGTGTTTTATTATTATTATTATTATTATTATTATTAGTGCCACAGATGTTCCTTTAATTAAACAGTATTGAGGAAACAAAATTAACCAAAGGATGTATGAGGACATCACTGAATGGCTACTCTTATGTTAGTTCGCCTTTAATTAGGGTTATTTTGGTTCCCTTGAAGAGCAGTGTTCGTGTTGCCAATGAAAGGCTGTGAGAGAAAAACTGCGTCCCTTCAGGCACTTAGCTGTGAAAAACTGCGTACCCGTCAGCAAGCGATAATTTGAAGCTAACCGGACATTACCTGACTCTCCCTTTATCTTCCCACTCTGTCTCAGTAAGCGCGCACACACACACACACACACACACACACACACACACACACACACACACACACACACACACACACACACACCTTATCCTAACACCCACACACCCTGCACATGCTCCATTCTGTCAAAGGAGGTCGATATTAACAGGAACAGTCCCAACAGAGGGTCTAATTTCGCCCCATAAAGGTGTAGCTTTGATGCTCTGAAGTGTTATTGAGAGATCCTGTATCAAAGGCGCCTCTGAGCTTAATCTGGCAAAATAATCGTGGCTGATTCGAGAACCTTTGTTCTGTGTGAGTTAAATGCCAGCAATTTACCTTATTCACATTAACTTGGCTAAGACTTTGGTCCTTTTGTACCTTAGTTCACGGAGCCCAGTAGCAGAATGTAGTACTACAGCTCACCATCCCTTGCGTAGCACTTCTTCGTGACAGTTACCACATTCTGGTGTTGCAGCACATCATTCCACACGCTGTATACTCTCTCCAACTTTACTTGGCCCAAACTTTCATCTCTCTGCATCTTTTTTTTCACGAAGATTAATTGCAGGAATGGACAGTTTTTATGTTGTACATCCTTTCCATTGCACACTTTTGTTACTAGCATCGTATTCTAGAATTATTTTGTGATTACAGTTCATTAATCAACTTGCCGTAGTGTCGGTTTTAGGCAGAATTAACGTGAATCGAATATAGTACCGGGTATGTATGACCTTTTCTGTATTGTGGGTAGACATAATATAAAAAGGTCTATAGTGTAGTCATTTTCATGCCTGACAGAATTTTCTTACCCCACTTTAAAGCCACATCTCAGTTGCAGAAAATGTTTTACGAGCCAGCGTGTCATGGCCTGCTTGTCTGTCTCGGCTACCAAAAACATTATGAGAATAAATGTTGGATGTAATTGTATAAAATTTTGAAATATGGCTTAAGACCATTAGAAGAATGAGTTATTAAATTTTGTGGAAAATGTCACACCAAGGTCAAGGTCTTGATAAATATGAAAAGGGGAACTGGTGTTGCAATTGCGGACGAATGATCTTTCTGAGTGCTCTTGTTCTCCCTCTAATTGGGCATTCAGAGAGTGGTGGGGTAGTTATTATCGGCATTCTAACTTATACAGTGATGTTACTTTATCACTGTGTGTGTGTGTGTGTGTGTGTGTGTGTGTGTGTGTGTGTGTGTGTGTGTGTGTGTGCGCGCGTGTGTGGAGGGGGTAAATTCGACGTAATGACCAGACAGGACGTGTGATAAGTGCATGGTGTGGTAGCCTGTAGTGTGGTGTGTTAGTGCATAGTTTGGCGTGGTGTGGTAGGGAGGTGTGAAGTATGGTGTGTTGTGAGGTGTGGCAGTGTGAGGTGATGTAGTGTGTAGGGTGGTATGCTATTGCAGTGCGTGTGTAGTGCGGTGGTGGTATCAAGTGTGCTAGTGTTCGGTGTAGCAGTGTGAGGTACGTCAGTATGAAGTATGGCAGTAAGTGGTGTGGTATGGTGCTGTACTTTGTACTGTGCTGTGTAGCACGGAGCCATGGCATATGTGGTGCAACAAAGAGAGAGAGAGAGAGAGAGAGTATGGAGAGTGATCGAGAACAAGGAGGTGGGGGGGGTGGAGCTAAGCGAACTGTAGAGGAGAGGGAGATGAAGGTGGAGAGAGAGATATAGCAATGAAGTATGGAGCTGAAGCCATATCCGAACTTAATGATACAAAGTAGACATGTTCAGCAGCTGTATAATGTTATTTAGTGGGCTGTTTCATTAAAATAAACTTCATTCCTTTTTAACACATCTTGCATTTAAATTTTCAGATTCATAAAACGAGTTACTGGGCAGACGCAGCTAGAGGACGAGGCGCACAGGGAGATGGTGGGGTGGAAGGAGGAGGGGGGGGGTGATGGGGAGGGGGTTAAAGGGAAGCAGGTAGGAGCAGGTGTGGCGGTGGCAAGAATCGTGATATCTTGATGCCTGGGAGGAGACGTCCTAATTAAAAGTTCCTCACAAATGTACTGCTTAATCTGCCACTTCTTCTGTTGACAGTTAAAGAACTAGTGAAACAAAATAAGTATTTATATGTCTCAGTTGACGCTGGAAGTGTGTTTTAGGAATGCAATTAGCTAGAACTAAATAGAGACTTGGCAACTTGCAGCAGCTATGCGGCGTGGGGGTCTAGATGAGATGCGTGAAATCTGTACTCAGATGCCGTCTATGAAAATCAAGCACATTATTTACTAACTAATCACTGATTTCTTCTAACAGACTTAAGGTTGAATGTAGAGAGTATCAGATTATGTGAGAAGAGAGACAAGAAAAAAAAAACGATACCTTAGCTTCTTCTTGTTTCTTGAGAGCAGTGTAATCAGCTGGGCGACTGATAGCAATCCCATCAGGAAAGGGGAGCCGGCTTATGGTCCTCTGTTGCGGGGTAGAGCGACCGCTTCTCTTGCCGCGTGGAGTCTGTGTGATGACCGTCCGCATATACTTCTGTGTTTTTTGTGCTTGTGACGGGAAGAAGAGGAACGCCAGGAGTCGAATCAAGAGATGTGTGTCCTGCGGTGGTCGTGTGGCTGACATCGAAGGGATCCAAGTGGCATAAGAGTGTTATATAAGGTATGTGAAGGAGGGCTACGTGCGAGTTGTTGCCGTCGTGATGGCGTCGGTAGGTAGGTAGGTAGGTGAAGGACTGAATTTACTAGACTTTTCTCCGTAGGCAGGTGGCATATTGAATGAAATATAATGTAGTAGATAATGAGGAAAAGGAATTTTTGAAACTTTTTGATACCGTTCTTAATAAGGTAGCACGGTAATTAGGTAGGTGAAGAAATGTAGTTGGGTTTGTAGATTAGTGAAGGAATGAATAACACCAGAAGTTACGATGATCCTGTACGTAGGTAGGATAGTAGATTGCAATGTTAAGAAACTTAATTAAATAGGTAAGTGAAGGAACCACGTGGTTTTGATACTCCGTAGTTAATTAGTTCAGCAAAAAAGTATGAATAGGCAAACAGGTAACTGAAGTAAGGAATAACGAGTTGCTATGGGGATTTTGTAGGTGGATCGGTGGGTAAAAGAACAACGGTGGACTAGTAATAGCGTGTTCGGCTCGCAGACTTCATGTACCAGCGTCTTCGAAATTCAGATTAGCCAGTGGGTAATAGTATCCCCTTATTCCTGTACATTAACCAGTATTTTTGTCAGACACGCAAGCTTAACACGTTTATTATGTTACTTCTTATGTTCATGCTGCTACCAGATGATTTATTTAAGGGATACCTCTTACAGTGAAGGCTGTTGAACTTTTCCATTTCGTAAAGTCTCGTAAAGTGCAGCTTATAAGTGTCTTTTGGACCATGGTGAATGAGAGGCTGGCTAGGAGAGTGTCTGTGAGGGAGGAAGAAGTGGAGGGGAAGACAGAGAATGAGGAGGGGGGTTAAAGTGGAGAGGTAAAAGAGTGGTGTGAGTTTAAGGAAGTACAGCATAATGGTGGACAGGATGACATGGAGGTGTTATGTTTGCAGCCTATCCATCAGGGATAAATTCAGTAAGCTATAGACACAAACAGCCATAAACAGGCAAATATTCACAGATGGATAACGCGAATAAAACATAAAAAAGTAATATGAATAAGGGGAGTGGGGGTGGTATGGATGTGGTATAAATTTTTTTAGTGTTTAATTTTTTCCCAGGAGGCAGGATTTGTTTTAAACGTATTTTCCTTGTGTTTGTAGCATTGCATACAGAACTGAATCTTCTTATCTTTGAGGAATGCTATTTCGTGAAACATTTAAATAAAAGGAAGAAGTAAATGTGTGTGTGTGTGTGTGTGTGTGTGTGTGTGTGTGTGTGTGTGTGTGTGTGTGTGTGTGTGTGTGTGTGTGTGTGTGTGTGTGTGAAGGGGGTAAATTAGACTCAGTGGCCAGGTAAGAGGTGCAACAGTGTGTGATGTGTTAGTGTGTGGTGTGGTTGTCTTGAGGCTGGCATGATTATGCATAGTTTGGCGTGGTGTGGTAGTGAGTTGTGAGGAATGGTGTGGTTGTGTGAGGTGTGGCAGAGTGAGGTGATGTGGTGCAAAGGGCTGTATGCTGTGGCAGTGAGTGGGGCAGTGTGGTGGAGGTATTAGGTGTCAGTGTTCGGTGTAGCAGTGTGAGGTGTGGCGTTGTGTAGCATGGCAGTTAGTGCGGTATGGTATGCTGCTCTAGTGTGCATTGTGGCTGTGTGATCTGTAGCACTCTTAGACGTGGAGAGGGAGAGAGAGAGAGAGAGAGAGAGAGAGGAGGGTGGAAGGTGAAAGGTGATGGAGAACAAAGAGGTGGGAGGAAGGGGGGGGTAGCGAAGAGGAGAGGAGACGGAGGTTTAGGATACAGATATAATGATAAATAGCAGACCTGTTCAGCCGCTGCATACTGTTGTTATTTAATTGACTGTTTCATCAAAATAATCCTCCCTGCATTTAAACAAGATTTGGATTTAAACTTTGAAGTTCATAAAACGAGTTACTGAGCAGACGCAGCTGGAGGATGGGGAGTAGAGGGTAGTGGGGGAGAGGGGGAAGGGGAGGGGGGTAGGAGGGTGGAAGGTAGGGGCTGGTATGGCGGTGGCGGTGGTGGGATGTGTGAAATCTGGATACCTGGGATGAGACGTCCTAGTTAAATGTTCCTCAAAAGTGTACTGCATAATCTGTCACATCTCCTGTTGTCTTTCGAAGGACAAGTGAAACAAAATATGTAATTATACGTCGTTATTGACGCAGGAAGTGCCATTGGATGGATGCAAATGCGTAGCACTAAATGAGACTTGGCAACTTAGCTTAGGCATGCGGCGTGGGGGTCCATGTGAGACGCGTGGAATATGTACTCAGGTGCCGTCGATAAATATCAGACACAATAATTACTAACTAATCCATGATTTCTTCAGATAAACTTAAAGTTGATTCTAAAGAGTAAAAGATTATGTGAGAATAGAGACAGGAATGACGACGATACTATTGATTCTTATTGATTCTTGAGTCCAGTTTAATCAGCTTAGCAACTGACGACAATCCCATCAGGAGAGGCGAGCTGGCTTATGATCCTCTGTTGCGGGGTAGAGCGACCTCTTCTCTTCTGGCGAGTTTGTTTGATGGCTGTCCGTATTCTTTTCTGTGTTTTTACACGTGTGGAAGGAAAGAAGAGAAATATTAGGACTCGAGTTAAGAGGTGTGTGTCTTGCGGTCGTCGTGAGGTGACATCGAAGGGATCCAGGCGGCGTAAGCGTGTTATAAAAGGTACGTAGAGTTACACGTGGTTGTTGCCGGGATGATGGCGTCGGTAGGGAGATAGGTAGGTAAGTGAAGCATGGAATTTACGAGAAGTTATGCTCTGGTTGGTAGGACGGGAGTTAATAAAATAATGGTTAAGTAGGTAATGATGAAGCAAGAAGTTTGCGAGATTTTACGATGCCCTTGTAGTTAGGTAAATAAGTAGGTAAGTGAAGTGTGTATATAAGTAAGCAGATAAGTGAAGGAATGAATTACTCTGTTTACAATGTTTTTTTGTACGTCGATAGGATGTAGTCATCAGTGCTAAGAAAAATAGTTATGTGAAGGAAGAACTACGTGGTTGATACTCTGATAGGTAGTTGGGAGAAATTACAGGTAGGGATGCAGGTAACTGAAAGGAGGAGTTACGAGAGGATTTTGTAGGTATATAAGTAGGTAGTGGTGCCACGGTGGACTGTTGGTAGCGTAATCGACTCGCGACCTACTTGAGCCCCGCCTTTAAGGTCAAAAGACATGGCGATTATTTAAAGTAGGGTCATGTAGTATGTTCCTTCATTATGTTCTCATCCTGTCAGTTGTACACATTGCACACTTTAACTGTAACTCAAAGTTAGTCACGGAACATACTGTACATACAGACTACGGTTTCAAAATTTTTCGTTTTGTGCATATCTCTCTCTCTCTCTCTCTCTCTCTCTCTCACACACACACACACACACACACACACACACACACACACACACACACACACACACACACACACACACACACACACACACACTCTTTAGAAACAATGCAGAAGCCGCCTGCACCCCAGCTACCTCATCCACAACACCTCCCCGTACCCCGACACCTCCTATTTACATGCATATTAAACCTCGCATCTGCCCTGGCGGAAATAAGGTCATATTCCTGGCTAATTACATAAATAGTTACAGCTGTGTGCAGTTTGGTCCGCCAGTCACGGTTATGCAGCTTTGTACTCCAGCGGTGCTTTGTGGGGCCACCCGTTTGTCCCTTGCTAATATTGCCTTTAACATTTTCACTTCAAGGACGTTTTTTTTTTTTTTTTTTTTTTCCACCCTTTAGTCGATTTTACTTAGATTAGAGAGCCCCTGGTAGTCTAACTCTGCCGGTAGATTATATTTAACTTAAGCAGAATCTCTCGTACTCCACAGGTTGATAAATTCTGTACCAAACTCCGCTTCAAAATGACACATCTACGCTAAAAGCGCGTACTCGCAACAGTAGTTAAAAAAACATTACATCCTGAATATTTAGTTTACAAAAAGGCCGTGCTGAAAAGTTGATGAAGGCTTTATCTTACTCCCTTCGAACAGTCTTCCTAAAGCTGAATCAAATCGTCTGGTAGCAAATAGAATAAAGTCGAATAGCACCCCTGGGTATAAGAGGTTAACATCTACCCTCCTGTGATGTGTAGCCTACTCAGGAGAATAAAATCTGGCAATTATTGGCTTAGAAGTATACACTAGATCTGTCCCCGAACATAAGAGGGTTGTAGGTTATAGGACTTTCCATATTCTTTTACGTACTAGAAATAAAGGACATGTACTTCCCATATTCCTTACCCTGAAAAATAATCACTTTGTTATGAGGACCTCTTATTGTTGGTACCCCAGTCAATATTATGCAGCTTAGGATATTTTAAGAACTGGTGGGGTTAGACTCATCCTTCACTGACTCCCATACGCGAGAGCCTGTTCGGATTTTAGTACTGTAGAATCGTTCGTTGGCAATATATTAAAAGTTCTCGTATGGTAAGACTAAGATTAAAGGGGCATTGTACTCCAGATTACGAAATTAACAACATGCACTTCCACCATACGTTGTTAAGATGAAATATCACTCCTCGTACTGGCAACCCGAACGCGTTGATAATTATACCACTGTTCTGTTCCACTTCACACAGAATTCCAGGTTACTCTGAATTAAGAACAAGCATTTGCATATTACGCAGAACATTAGCCAGTTCACTACAGCGACCCATCTCTCTCTCTCTCTCTCACACACACACACACACACACACACACACACACACACACACACACACACACACACACACACACACACACACACACACACAAATGGTTTTCTGTATGTAGGCCACAAAGATATAATTTATCAGGCCCAGGGATGCTGGGGCTTTTAGATTGTCTTCCTGTTCACGTATTCATAGCCTTAATTGAATCCTTTACTCTCTCTCTCTCTCTCTCTCTCTCTCTCTCTCTCTCTCTCTCTCTCCACAAAGTCTGTTAGTGCCAATACTGTCAAGTAAGTTGCCCGTTTTGTCTGTTTATTGAACTGAAGAAAACAGAAGCACGACAGATGTAAGACTAAAAATTTTATTCATCGACATGGGTTAGGACGCTTGTGTGTGTGTGTGTGTGTGTGTGTGTGTGTGTGTGTGTGTGTGTGTGTGTGTGTGTGTGTGGTAGTGTTTGTACTTGCATTTGTGTTCTTATTTTGGTTTGTGTGCATGTTTTGTTTGTATCAGTTACATTGTGTGTGTGTGTGTGTGTGTGTGTGTGTGTGTGTGTGTGTGTGTGTGTGTGAGTGAATGTGGGCATGCATTTGTAAAGCCCCAGTCTGACCCAAGTATGAGTAAATGGGGGATGTCTGAAGTAAAATAAGTGCATGGAAACTGGAATTATTGCATTGGCTGTGTTATTGTCTCACAGTCTGGACATATGAGTCAACAGGGGGCAACATACAACAAAGTAGCAAATGAAAGGACATACTATCAGGAAACACTTTAAAACGTCACCACAATCTGAACTTTGACTACAACTCGACGTACAAACAGGTAGGAAGGCGAACACTACCGCCAGCAGACCACCGCGGCTCCTGCATTAACGCTATTGGATGTTAATTTTGCTGATGAGTGATATTTGATGGGGAGAAGAAAATCATTGTTAAGCTGGTTTAGGCGACAGTCGAGTAGTGTGTCCGTATCGTAATTATTGGTAATTCCTCTCTCTCTCTCTCTCTCTCTCTCTCTCTCTCTCTCTGGGGGGCGCGGTAGCACAGTGGTAGCGCGCTGGACTTGTGGTCGGGGGATTGCAAGTTCGAGCCTCGCCCGGGCTGCCGTGCCGGGAGGGGTAGCTCCCTCCTGTAACCCTAGCGGGGCTATATAGTCCAATACAGGGCTTAGCTCGGGGGAACTCCATTTCTCCCATTTCTCTCTCTCTCTCTCTCTCTCTCTCTCTCTCTCTCTCTCTCTCTCCATTCCTAGTTGTATTTCCCTTCTTTACGCTAAATAAACTATTCATGTTAACCTCCTCCACAACGGGGGTCCCTCTAGAGTTGAATAAAAGTGCCTACCGGTAACAAGGAATGTTTGAAAAATTACGTCATTGTCTAAAAGGGGTAAATAGTTCATCATCATCATCATCATCATCATCATCATCATCATCATCCTCTTTCCCAGTGAGGAGTTCCCTTTTTTACCCTAATCCGGCATTTTCTTGCTACCTTCAAGTGATTCTCTTTAATTTGTACAACAGCTCTAATAGCAAAAGTGTAAATGAAGGCTATACCTATCTCGTCTAATCTGAAAAGTTTGTCTCGGAGTGAATCGTAAGGCTATACATGATTAGCTGTTGAAAAAATGTACGTAAGAAGTCGTCACCGTATACTAATCAGGAAAAATTCTTGAGAACCTCATCTAATTGACCATTATGATACAATAGATCGCTGTTTTTAGTTTTTTTTTTTTTTGTGTGTGTAGTTTTGTAAAGAGGGAACTAGTGTGAGGGCAATGGTATATCGGTGCTTTAGATTTGTCGCTCTTGAAAATTGATTAATCTTCGGAGGATGGGGAAAATAGTCCATAGTGTATTAGAGAAGAAGAGACCAGGTAGAAGGATACGCAAGCATAAGTGATATATTTCTATTCGGTATTTTAGGTCTCTCAGTTCGTATTGTAACAGGAGGAACAAGAGCAATGGATTGAGCCTTTTCACTTGCTTCGTAATCACTCAACAGCTCTTACTGGTATTGATTTTACCCATATAAGAATATAAGAAATACATTCTAGTATAAAAACTACCAAATCCTGTAATATCACGTGTTACCAGTAGTATAAACTGACTGTAATTATGCATAAGTATTCTAATATCCTGTAACACTGTAAATATCTCGTTCTAAAAGAGACAGTTTATTTCCACACCAGTACCGTAGTGAATTTGTGAAGAGATTTACTCATAGGTGGATGTTGGAGAGTAGAGTTTTTCTGTAACATTCTAAATATCAAGGGGAAAGACAGTTCAGTTTTAATAAAGACTTACATTTATTTGCAAGTCTATCTACCTTTCTGTTAACAAACACCGTAATGCCGGGAGGGATTAAGTAAAAGATAGATACCGGAATATAACTTTGCCCGCCTGTAATTGGTCAGGCCGCTCGGCATTGGCTACATGTAACCTTGAGTTTTGTATAGGTGGTATAAAAACACCTGAAACATGCGTGAAAAACATTTAAATATTTACTTGCATAATAATAGGTAATTAGTTTAATGGTCGTTGTAAG
Organism: Coenobita brevimanus; assembly: GCF_032717465.1. Lineage (NCBI taxonomy): Eukaryota > Metazoa > Arthropoda > Malacostraca > Decapoda > Coenobitidae > Coenobita > Coenobita brevimanus. The sequence continues at coordinate 14,155,221 of NC_137027.1, forward strand.
CTTTGTTTCCATTTTTAAGCGCATTGAACTGGATGCTAATGAACGCGCATTCATATTACACAAATTGTAATGCAGTTTTTCACTATCGGCGAATTAATTTTCAATGAACGAACCTTCATTAGGTTAATGGGGCAGGTTTACAAAAACGGCTGCATAAAGGATTTGGCCAATAAAGAGACTGAGGGAGTGATGAGGGCGACTTGTTATTAAATACTGCCACCGCTGATTATGTTGCTGGTTTGACAACACAGAGATGATTCTGTCATGTTCATATACAAGCAAATGTTTGTTCATTTTTATTCGCTACTGATGGGTTCCGGTTCAGCAACCTGAAGTTGTGTGTGTGTGTGTGTGTGTGTGTGTGTGTGTGTGTGTGTGTGTGTGATATTGGAGTTCATTTCACACTGATCACTTTACTGGTTTTCTTTAATGCTGTATAAAATCTTTCAAGGGGAGCAGGAACGAAATACTCGAATAACATGTCCTCGAACTGAACAGGTTAATGGAGATGATGCAAATGAGGAAATACAATATAGTGTTACGAAATGACACTTCGAAAATATAAGTATGGCGTCCTCAAAACTGGTGTACAATGTTGGAGAGTTTGGATTTAGTGTGAGCACTCGCCATTACATTTTTTTCTTTTTAAGCAGTGTAAATATTGCTTCATCATTAGGCCACACACACACACACACACACACACACACACACACACACACACACACACACACACCTTCCACCTGCTAATGATCCACACAGTTGTACCTTCCTCCTTTTTTGCTGCTCCACTTTTCAGCGCAGCTCCACGTGTCGGCATTTTGCATTTTTACTGTGTTTATCGCCCACACATTTGGACTTAATATTCCCCTGTGTCATTGAACCCTGGAACCACTTGGTGTACATTAATTTACTGGCTATTTTTACTCATCTGATTATTCTGTTTACTCATGAAGGGTCTCTGTTAGCTAGGGGGTTATTAAATGTGGTAATATTATGCTTAAATATGAAGAAAAAATGAAAAAAAAAAAAAAAGAGAGAAAAAGAGAAAGAAAGATCCAAAAACTAAGAGACTACCTTTCTAGCAAAAAAAAAAAAAAAAAAAAATCGGGAAATTGCATAGATGAAACACAAACAACATACTCGTATTGAAGGAGTCAGCTGTTGAAAATCGGCTTCTTGATTCCGTCATGAATTTGCTCAGTTTTTCATTTTCTCTCTCTCTCTCTCTCTCTCTCTCTCTCTCTCTCTCTCTCTTTATTTATTTGCCTACCTTCAGTCGATTTAAATCAGCACAGAGAGCCATTGGAGTGGAAAGCTTAGACATGACTTTATCCCCCTCAGTGATTTTGTATATAATTCTCTCTCTCTCTCTCTCTCTCCGTCCAGTGAAGTGTTTTTGCCACCCCCTGAACCCGAAGCGTCATCAGTCACCCAAACTTTTCATCAGCTTAAATTCTCACTTCCCCTTTGGCTCTTTAATTTTTTTTCTTGTCCCTTTAGCTGATCTTTCGTGGCTTTGTGTTGTGTTCATTACTAAGTATTATAATAGCCATCATCATCATCATCATCATTATAATTATCATCAAATCAAATCATCCTGTCATCATCGTTCGCTGTATTTAATCATCAGGCGAATACAGTTTTTCATTAATTCATAAAGTGGGGGAAATTCATAAGCACAAACAGATAATCCTCCTCATGCTTAACATCATTACCATTAATCCTACAAATCCATCGCTTGGGAGTGATCCAGGTAGCATTAAAGATGGAGAATTCGCTATTGTGTGTGTAACAGTTCTGCACATATTTTGTTACCGGTTCTTATATGCTTATTCTCTCTCTCTCTCTCTCTCTCTCTCTCTATCTGCAGCATCTGTGTACCCTTCCTCCGGCAAAACAACACAACACATATACCATCCCAGAGCCAACACTGCCCTTCCCTCTCACGAACAACACAGCAGAATCGTCCTGTCCATCAGTCTCTCCAGCAAAACAAACCATCGACAACTGTTGGGTCAAGGGGAAAAAAATGGGGAGGGGGGAACAGGAAGTTCAATAACCTTTTTTCTGTGAGTTTTTGAAAAGATGTTCACATAAACCACTCACACACTTAGTCATTCATCACACCTCAATCACTTTATTTTCTCCATCCCTCTTCATCTCGGTCACTCTTTCGCGTTACTAAGCTCAAAATCACTCACTGTGTCAAGGCACTAAGATATCGTAACACTACATAATCGCTAGTGACGTATATGCTATTAATATGTATTACAAGCTCAAAATCACTCACTGTGTCAAGGCACCAAGATATCGTAACACTACATAACTAGTGACGAATATGCTGTTAATATGTAATACAGTATAGAGGTTTGAGGATAGTCGTGCCTAAATTCGAGAGAGCTGGAGGAAATAGCAGTGGAAATTCCCTAGCAAGATTTTCTTTTTCTTTTTTTCTTTTTTGCATTTTTTCGACATTATATATATATTTTTTCTTTTCCAGGTAAGTGATGCAATATGGTTTCTTCAAAGATCCAGTCGGAGGAACGGCCATGAGTCCATCTCTCAGGAGGTGAGTTTTTTTTTTTTTTTTTTTTTTAAGAGGTAAGGTGGTCATATACATTGATTGTATTGGATTGATATAGGCTACCCTTGGGTCCTTACACGCTGATAAAGGAATTCAGGACTGGTTGTAATCGTATTTATTTTCACTACCCATCTGCCTGTAATACCGATCCGCTGTTATCTCCCCAGCTACTTATGTTACCCACTGTTCTACCAAGCTTGATGTAACTGCTCCCATCGCTAAGAACTATGACGAGCAGAAAGCGTAAATTTGTGTCTCAGTACCAGATTGTAGAGTAACAGACTTTACCCTTGCTACCTACAGTACTTCCCTACCTACCTTCCTACATTATCTACTTACCTAATTGCCTGCCTGCCCACCTACCCACACACCAACCTATAAAAAGCTGTTCTCACCCCATTCCCCCCAGGAAGGACCCAAGGAGTAAACCAAACAAATTATTTCATAGCACCCTACTTACCTACGTGCCCACCTGGCTTCTTATTAACTTACCTATTTCGCAGAGAGCCCATTTACCTACCTACCCACACACGTACCAACCTTGTCAAAATTCCTGTCGTTGCCAGAAAAGATAGCAAAACCGAAGAGCGGAAAAAGTCATCTGTGTTTGAATGTCAGTTAGTGGAGGAACAGGATTTGGGGCAATTAGTTAGAGCGTGTCGGGAATCTCATTTGTGGAGCTTATGTAGGTGGAAAACGATTGACTGCTTTCGTGCCTTTATTCCTAACTGTGTGTGTGTGTGTGTGTGTGTGTGTGTGTGTGTGTGTGTGTGTGTGTGTGTGTGTGTGTGTGTGTGTGTGTGTGTGTGTGTGTGTGTGTGTGTGTCGTTATTTGCATACTGTTCCCAAATAATATACTATAATTTCTTTTAACTTTTGGCATCACAGTATTTCAAAGTAAAATTTATATGCAAAGTCGTGTAACCGGAATTCCTGCGGCAAATAACATACTGGTATATATTTCCACATTTTCCACAGCTAATCTGCTTCCAAAAACAACTGCCAAAATCATATACGCGTACCGTTGCCTTGATCTGTCCCTCATATAAGAAAAAATGCAGGAAAAAAGTGTAGTTTCCTCTCCACTCCGCTTTTGATTTCCCTGGGCTCGAGTCTTTATATTTTGTGGGCAATCAGTATCACCAGCACTTTCTCTCTCTCTCTCTCTCTCTCTCTCTCTCTCTCTCTCTCTCTCTCTCTCTCTCTCTCTCTCTCTCTCTCTGTCACACACACACACACACACACACACACACACACACACACACACAACGGAATTAATTGGCTTCATATCATTATTGGCATCAGCCAGGAGGGGGGGCGTAAATAATATTCATCCAGGTAACTCCTTTGATGACTGAGTACCTGTTAGCCTCTTCAGCACGAGGATGTTATGTACAGGGCTACCTATATATAACATGTACCTCCTTTCCACTGGTCAGTTTCTCATTTTCTATTCGCTGGCACACCCACGCCCACACCAGCAGACCTCGCCATCCCCGCAACACATGAGGTTCTAGCAGAGTGTTATTTGCGAACTGCCCCGTGTTATAGGGAGTAAATTCAGTGCAGGGATTCCTCGACGTGAAAATCATGGCGTGGCATTTTAATGTTTTCTTTAGTTATTTTTTTCTTTTACCATATTCCTCGGAGTGACTTTAGTTTCTTTTTTCTTTTCATTCTCTTCTATAATCGGATAAATTTACTCAGTCTAGGAGAGACTTTTCGTCCTGGAGTTGTTGAATATAGCTTTCATGTATCACTTCAGTACAAGAGATCTAAGTTCAATTAGCAAGTCTGGAAGTAGAAAGAAAAAAAGTACCTTAAAAACATCCGTATGGTGAGAGGGTGAACACTTTTGGCTCCTATGACCCTCGTTCAGGTGAATAAAATCGTCTGGTGGTAATTGAAATAGCATACTAGAGTTGTCCCGACCGTGAGAAGGCTGAACGAGACCGTTAAGTTCGGGTACAGATTGTGAAGAACGGTGAGTCAGGTTATTTGTCAGAATATAGCATTAGTTACCAGAATACAGCACACTTCGATGCTTTAATTAATGCATTGTATTGTGTCACATCACTCGGTTTTCCTCAACTACGTATTTCGTTATTAATTGGGTTTCGGTATAGTCATGTTTTGTGCCCTTCTTGGAATCCTCCGCCACCAGATTACAGGTATTGGTAATATCGTTCGTTGCCGCTAACCTAGCTCAATATTACAATTGGCTTCTTGGGGAAATAGTCATATAGAAAGATATACACCTATGGATGTATAAATATAGATAGACTGACAGAAGAAGACAGGTAGACAGATACAAATATATAGATGCAGAGATATAGACAGACAAATGTAAATATAGACATCTCGATCGACCGGAATTGATTCACATATATATATATTTCCCTGATCTGGCCGGGACGTGCAGAAGAACTTATAACGCCAAAGTTAAGCATTTTCAGAACCAACCATACTCTGCTCATGAATCCCAGAAATAATCCCACGTCTTCGAAGAGTCAAGATCAGTAATCCCTTTACATGTTTAAGAGTTCTGGACTAAAGGAAATATTAGTCATTCTTTTTCGTTTCAATATTACTAGCAGAATTTTCAATAATCGGTGTTTAGCTGACGTAACTGATACTCCTTCAGCTAAATTACTGTGCCATATTTACAGAATTTCGATGAGTTTTAGCTATGAGGTACTAGTGAGTCTCCATGGTTACTATTTAAAACGATCCTCCAGTCAAACAATATCTGACAGTGTTAAGCCATATTGTCTTCTGCTGTACGTCGACTTATATGTGCTAACGAGTTATTAACAGCTTAACACCCCAGTAAAAGCAATCAGAGGATGAGAAGATTAGTGTGGGGGAAGGAAGTACACGCAATTATGAAAACGGAAGGGAAAGGGATTGGGAGAATGGGTTAGGATAGGAAGTGTGTTTCTGTTTGTGTATTTTGTCTCCCCTTTGGATAGGGTAGGGAGTGCATTTTGTCTCTGGTGTGTATTTTGTCTATAGGTAATTTTATCTCTTGTTTGGATTAGGTAGAAGTGTATATTGTCTCTTGTTTGGATAAGGTAAGAAGTGTATTTTGCCTCTTGTTTGATGTGTATTTCGTGCCATATAATGTGTATATTGTCTCCTTTATTTTGTCTTGTTTGGATGGGGTAGGGAGTGTATTTTGTCTTAAGGATTGGGAGATTGGTTATGACAGTGTTTATTTTGTCTTTTGGATTGGGAGACTGGTTTGTGTTGAGTGTATTTGTCTCTATTTGACCCTAAAGGTAGAGTACGTCATTTGTATTTTTATTCTTACTGCAGGCAAACGACGTTATTTAGTACAGGAGAAGCTTCCGACCGGTAGAGTTAGGTTACGCTATGCATTTTGTGTCCTTAACCACTTCTACCAGAATACGTCATTTGCATTTTATTCTTCGTAATACTAAACGATGTTATTTATCTCAGCATGTGTTTCTTTTTTGTTTGAGGAGTTTGGTATAGTCTTCATTAACTCCTTCACTGCTTGACGCCATTCATAAGTTGAATATAGTCGCTTGAGGTAGCGTTAATAAATTAAGCATCTTAATAAAAGGGTTAACGTTTTCTGAACTGACCTTTTTATGGCACTCATTATTTCATCTTTTCTTTGCGAGAGGTGTCACCTAAGCTGAAAAGAACTGAGTTGGTGGCAGTGAAATAGATAGGTCCTCTTAGTTGGCGTCGCCTTCATATTTTTTCACATCTCAATTTGACTTAAAAAAAAAAAAAAAAAAAGTGAGGGGTGGGGAGGAATCCCCTTAGTTTGGGTCAGTCTTTACTGACCGTCACTTAACTGAAAAAAAAAAAAAGTTCTTACCTTAAATTGCCCTTACATTCCCATACCTCTCAGCCTGACATGGTGTCACTTGCTTTGCCTCAGTATTTGTCTTCCCTCACATGTCTATTTTCATATGTTTGCGTGGCAGAGGGTCAGATTACCTTGTGTGACCCTGTCTGACATTTCTTCTTTCCATACCTGACGTGCGGCCTACTGTTCCTCCTGTCCTGTGAGAGGGAATGACATTATATAACCGCGTTCTCTCTCAAGTGTTTGGGGCATTTTGGATATGCAGTATATTAACGTGCCATTTTCAGGAATAAATTTGGGAAGAGGTGCAATTGATCCTCATAAAATTCTTGTAATATTGATTTAGTTATATGCAGCCACAATTCCTCCACACTTTAAATGGCTGAGAGTTTCACTTTTTTTAAACTTTTTACCGTAACCCGGTGTTAGACTAATACAGGTCTACATCCTTTCCATGGCACTCCTTCGTAACTATTACTGAGTTTTTTTTTTGTTTTTTTGTTACTTATCAGGATGGGAGATGGATAGACGGCAATTCCAAGGCCAAAGTAAGGTAGAAAGTACAGTAAATGCCAAACAGAAAAATCAAATAAGTTAATCTGTTGCACGACGCCTAAGCCCAGGGATAATCCACTGTGGCTGCGAAAATCCACTTTGTCGCTACTCTTCATCCCTCCCAGAGCCCCCTGCCAATCCAAACTACCCTTTTTTTTTTTTTTTTTTTAATGTACCTGCCACTCTTACCACTCTGTCTCACGTCGTCCTTGGTTTTCCTATTTATTCCTCCAAGTAATAGGGATATTTAATTCATGCGGTTCAATTTAAACTTTCCTGCTTAGTAGATATAAAAAAAAAATGGTTCTAGCTATTTTTGTTAGACCGGAAAATTTGGCCTAGCTATTGTTGAACCTCTTTGGTGGAAATTTTCTTTTGATTATTTTATTATCTAATTCTCTCTCTCTCTCTCTCTCTCTCTCTCTCTCTCTCTCTCTCTCTCTCTCTCTCTCTCTCTCTCCCCTCTTTTTCTTCCTTTTTCTGTAACTTCAACTCGTCCATAATCTTCCTTTTACTCACCCAGACAACAACTCTCCTTAAATAATTCTAGGGCCACTTATTTTCACGTCACACAGGGAAATGGGTAAAGGGCTTGACACTGAGAGATGGACAGGAGGACAGCCGTAGGGAAGGGGATGGTGCAGGATGGGAATGGGGAAGGGTGCTGTGAAATGTTGTGTGTGGAATAGTGTGTCAGTGTGGGATTGTGTGGGCATATGTTGTGTGTCTATGTGGGATTGTGTGGGCATGTGTTGTGTGTCTATGTGGGATTGTGTGTGTGTGTGTGTGTGTGTGTGTGTGTGTGTGTGTGTGTGTGTGTGTGTGTGTGTGTGTGTGTGTGTGTGTGTGTGTGTGTGTGTGTGTGTGTGTGTGTGTGTGTGTGTATTTGCATGTGCGTGTGTGTGTATGTATTTGCATGTGCATGTTTATCCTTCTAAGACACTTCCCCCTGTGTGTACATAGGTATGTGTATGTTTACCTTTCATTCACATCATCGTGTGTGTGTGTGTGTGTGTGTGTGTGTGTGTGTGTGTGTGTGTGTGTGTGTGTGCGTGCGTGCGTGCGTGCATCTCATTTCCATTTTCTAAGACTCTCACCCTGGGCGATAAGGCCTGAGAATCCAATACACCTCTCTGGGATGGACTATGTTAACTTTCTTTGATACGGCAGAATAAGAGCAAAAAATCTCCAATGAATTTTATCTCGTCTCAGCTTACTCAGTTTTCCCCGAGTTTTCATTGGATAATTTGGCCGACCTTGCACAGTTTTCTTTCTTTCTTTCTTTCTTTTACTGATTCATTTGGCGAAGGAGCTCACGACTGACTCTGATCATCTGTTTTTTCTACCTTGCCTGTTTTTCTTTTTTCTCTTTTATCTGTTTTGCTGCGTCGCCAGTGAGAAAGCGGTTGTTTAGCTTAATACAATTTGGTGATGTATTCTAGATGGCATAAGGGGCTTTGCAGCACCTCTTCCTTAGCGACTTATTTTGGATATTACACCTTTATATTGTCTTGTATTACTATTTTTTTTTAGTGTTTCGAATATGGAAGCACGAGAGGATTTCCAAGGTGTGATGTGCAAAATAAATCTCTCAGGAACAGGTGTTAAAAATCAAAGCCACTTAGAATATTACCCTTAATTTTTTTGCCCCTTAACCCCCTTGAGTACAGTCACGTAATCATAACTTTATTCTTGGTGCTTTCAGACTATTTTATTCAGCTTGAGAGATTTTATTGAACTGACGGCTTTAGATATTGTCGTCATTAACCTCTTGACAGGTTTATGTTTCCCTTGAGTTACTGTTTATGAAATTGTCTCGTAATAGCTTGAAAAAAAAAAAAAAAAAAACGTCATTGCAGTGAAGGGGTTGAGCTCGCTACTGATAGACGATTTCATTCACTGGCTGGCGATTTCATACACTGGCAAGGGACTGTATTCACGAGTAGAGGACTTCATTCACTAGCAGACGATTTTGTTCACTGGCGGACGATTTTTTCATTATCAGACGATTTTGTTCACTGGCAGACATTTTTCACTGGCAGACGATTTTTTTTACTATCAGACGATTTTATTCACTGGCGGACGATTTTTTCATTGGCAAACAATTTCACTCAGTGACAGAAAACTCTACTCGCTAACAAACAATTTCATTCACTGGCAGGCGCTTTCATTCACTGGCAGGCGCTTTCATTCACTGGCAGGCGATTTCATTCACTGGCAGGCGATTTCATTTACTGGGCAGACGATTTCATTCACTGACAGACGATTCCATTCACTGGCAGGCGATATCATTCACTGGCAGACGATTTCATTAAGGAGAGCCTTCCTCCCCCTCCTCACGGCTTCAAGGGGTTACAAAACAATATCCATTAATGGCAGTGCAACAGGTAATGTGCACTCAGATCTAGGTCAATTGGTGCATGCAATCAGGGCGGGTGTTTGCAACTTTTACCCCACTTCCTGCAATAGCCAAGTCCTTAAGCTTTTTGAGGGAGTGGTTATTGTAAGTGAGGTTGGCATTTCGCTTATTGCAGGAATATTTGGATAACTGTTGCTGAATATAATCGTAGCTTAAATATAATCGTGTTGCGACAGAAAAAGTCATTGGACAGATAACAGAGAGATTGTTTTAACCTAACGAGGAACCTCAGTCCCTTTCAGCTCAGTTAGTGATCTAGTGTAGTCAGATTAGAGGGTCGATTTGCCTATGCTCTTTTCACTTTAACTTGGCCTAAAATTGCCATCTCTTGAATGCTAAGCTGTAACAAGAGATTAAGATTAGAATGTGGTTTTAGTCACGAACATGTGCAGTAGAGAGGATGTAGAGCCTTAACATTGTATTACTCTTTTACTGAGCTACGTAAAATAAGCTGCAAAACGACAGTAATCCCGGCCGAGTGTTAGTAAAATGACAACAGTAATCGCGGCGACACAGTTGTACCTCATAACAAAGTCCATAACGAAGGCCCACTGAACTTCATTAGACCTCAACTCGGTAATTTATAATAATGAGAGTGACCTAGTTCCGTCAGAAAACAAGCCGACTACAGAAGTTTCGTAATCCGTAAAAACCAAGTGATATAACGGGAAGATATTAAGAACATAGCCATCGTCATACAGGAAGGTCAAAGGGTGAGACAACACTTGGTCCAAACGTGTGATCTACAAGAGGACGAGGCTCAGGGGTCCGTCCAACGTTCAGACTGATAGTGCAGAGGCTCTAACCCGTTGCTTTTTTTCGTCTTGTCGATCACATGCTCTGAGCAAGTGTGGCAGCACCCCGGCAGCCAGCCACACCATCAACACAGAATGATGGAAGGGAGGGAGGGATAGCGTTGAGGGGAGTGGGGGGGGGGGAAATAAATAGGGGGGAAGGAAGGGGCAGCAGTGGTGGAGGTCAGAGGGATGAGGGGTGGGGGGGGGATGGTTTCCGGAACTTTCGTCCCCCTGACCATGTTAAAATTGCAGCTAAGTGGAGAAGTTGGTGCGACCCATGTGACACCAACAGGTTAGGGGAAATTAGTGGCGGCCTGCCAGCAATTGTTGAAGTTGGAGGTTCATGGTTGGGGATGGGGAGGTGATTAAGTTTGTGCTGAGTAGTTACTTGGTGTGGGAGGGGCGATTAAGTTTGCACAGGCTGTAGCACATGTGTTTTCATCTGACAGCCCTAACGCCTTTTCGTCTTGGGTGACCGCCAGCTGTACTCGGATTGGAGGGTGAATTGTACATTACCCTTTTTTACTCTGACTTCACCCCAAATTGTCATCTCTCCATCTCGATTACTTAGTTACACGAGATTAACACAAGTATTTACTGCTAGTCAAAAAGAAGTGCTATGGAAGGGATGTAGAGCCGTTGTTTTGTCATTCTGCCACTCAGCTACGTGAAATAAGCTCCAAATGAACGAAAATTTAGCAACCAAGTAAACACATTTCTTAGTTCACAGATAAGGCTAATCAAAATCCATATAAAGACGATTTAGTATTTGAGTTGTGGGAATGGCTCAGTTCTATCCGATGAAAACAAACCGACTATAGAGCTTGAGTTGAGGTAAGGGTAGGAATGCTAGGCTGGTAGTTTTGGTGAAGGGGAAAGAGGTAAGTTTTGTGGGGTGATTAATATGTGATTAAATTTGTGCGGAGTTTGCTGGTTGGGGTGGTGTGATAGGAGGAGTGATCAAAGTTGAGGTGGACTGAGAAGTTTAGTTGTGGTCGAGAGTGAGTTGGCCCACTTGGTTGGGTAGCTTAGAAATGCAGAGTAGTTAGTCTGAGTGGGGGAAGCGATTATTTTGGTATAGACGAATTAGATTATTATTCCGGTGGAACTGGAGTGATATAATAGTACAGCTGTGGTAGCGAGGGAGGTGCTCAGGCTCAGGGTTGCTGGGTAGTCGAGAGGTGATTTAGGTTTGTACAGAGAAGTTTGTTGGGAGGATAAGTTTACACAGACTCGTGTTGAGGTGGGCAGTAGTGACACACCATTAGTTGCGGTGGAGAGGGAGATAGTCAGGTTTGTAGATTGGGCCAGAAGTTGTTGGAGAGGGGAAGGGTCGGGGGAGGCAGATAAGTTTATGCAGACTAGAGTTGGGGTCGTTGGGGTCTGAGTGAGAGTGAGGAAGTCAAGGTTATTCATTATTCGTGAAGACAGGCGATTTGATGGGGGAGGGGGACCAGGTCTGTTTGAAGGGCAGACACGAGGTGATGAAGTTTGTTGTTGCTGCTGTTTTTATTTGTTTGTTGTTGTTGTTGTTGTTTTTACGTTTTTTGTATTGTTACTGTTGTTTTTGAAGACCATAGATGGGGTAGCGGACATGGGGTTAGGAGTGTGAAGACTAGAGATGATCAAGTACATAGGCTTCTGAAAATTAATAACTGTCTGGGAGAAGCTGCTAACCACGTCAATCCAGTTACATTTTTCAGTATTTCAAGGTCCATTTATACACCTTAGGACTGGATTTTCGAATGGGTTGATTAGGTATTGCCTTCCGTAACCACTTGAATACTAAAGGCTCCTTCCTGTGGTAAACACAATCGATTAGTGGTAACGAGAACAAACACTTTACGTCATCGGGTGGAAAGAGTTTGCTGGGGTGAGGTCGATGAAGGGATGGGGGTAGGTGGTTAAGTTGTGCAGACATGAGGTAGGTGGGAAGGAGGGGAGATGAGACAGAGTGATGAGGAGGAGATATGAAAGATGGGGAGGTGTGGAGGGAATATGAATGCTGGAGTGGTGGGCAGGGAAATGAGAGGTAGTGTGACAGGGAGGGGAAATTAGTTTGGTGCTTGTGGGGAGGGGAGTTTATTTGTGGGTGGTAGGGAAGGAGACTGTAGGGGGTGGTGAGGTGAGATGAAAGGAGGAGTGATGAAGATGAGAGAAGAGTTGGGGTAGTGAGGAGGGAAAATGAGAGGTGTGGAGGTGGTGGAGAGGGAAAATAAGAGGTGGGGTGCTGAGATGGAGAGATGATTAAGTTTGTGAAGACTGGAGTTAAGCTGGGGTGAAGTGGAGGAGGACGTGGTCAAGTTTGGCCGGAAAATTAATGTGCATCTGCGGGAAGTTGTTAAGAGTTGGAGGGGCGGGGAGGAAATGAAAAAGTTTGTGCAGAGTTACGAGGCGGATGAACGTGTGAGCTGGTAATTTCTTCTTCTTTATATTGTTAACTATCGGATCCTATCTCAACCCAATCTTAGGTGGGAATAGAGGTCTGGTTAATGACTGTATTGTTGATGATGTCAGCCGGATTGAAAACCCCTAAAAAGTAGCTGTAGTTATTATTTTTTATCATCAGTTGTTCCGGCCTGTCATATGTCATTAAGTGATATGGAATACTGAAGCTCAGGTGGAAAACTGCACGCTCAAGCCGTGTTTTACAGTTCTTGAAGAGTAATTTATCCACTGGGCAGAAGAGCACTAGTCTTTATTATTACAGAATGTGACTCGCTCTCACTAAGTGTATCATTGCATTGCTTTGCGGTTCATACCTTCAAGTCATACAATTAGATCTAGCCAGAATCTTTTCTATAACAAACAGCCACCGAAGGATCATTAGGCCTCTTGCTTTTCGTTCTTCTTTGTACTCCGGGTTGCAGGAGATTGTTCCATACCCATTCACTGCTGTAAGTTTACCCTGAGCTGCATAGAATCCTGCAGAGGAAAAGTGTAAAGACCATCACACAGCAAAGGATACTCGACACCGCTTCTGACCCCTAAGATGAATAACAGTATATGGCTGTAACCAAATATAAAAATTCGTCATCATATCGAAAGGTTGAGTATAACCTTTTAATTCGTGCTATGTAATGATGATAACGGGGGGCGATTCATTATTGCTAATTACCTATACGCCTTAGTAATTAACGATATAAACTGCGTTTCAGTGCTTGTAAAGAGCTTAATTGCCTGAACGTAATGCAATAACTCCTCTCCATTATTTAATTGCGAACGGATCAACCCTTTCAATGTAAGGACGTCTTTCTCGTTTTATTCTTCCTATCTCCAGACGATTTTGTAAATTTTAGGGAAAACGTGTATAATTGATGGGTTTATACTTAGCCTTCATTAACTTCATTATTAGACTTTCAAATTCGAAAAATAAATAAAAAAAGCAAATAAATAAAATGGTGAAATTCTGAGTAAAAATGCCGTTGAAGGAAAGGAGTTAACCTGTTCTCTACCATGATTTTTTTTTCTGTTATTACTCTTGCAACACACCAGTGATTTTACTCTTGATATTGTCAGTCAGTTTTAATTTTTGCTATAACCAGTTCGTTTATTCATTCTGTCCTCGAGTAATTTTAGCCTTGCAGTTCTGCCAGATGATTTTGGCTCGTATTGTCGTTGCATAAGTAGATTCCCTATTTCCTCAATTTTTGCTATGTATTTTTGGATAGTACTGGTTAATATACCTTTCTGCGTTATGTATGTAGAGTATCGTGATATTAGAAGAATTTATGGAAGACAAGAGGCCAATAAGGTGTAGTAAAGAGAGGAAGTCGCTTAGGGAGAGGTGTTAGGGAATTTTCATAGCAGATAAGAATGCAATAAGATTGTGACCCTTTATGCGTCAGACTGTTTTATTCGTTAAGAAGAGATTCGTCGCAGTAGGGAGTTATTTAGCTTCGTAGATGCTCGTTGAGATGACGGAGTTAAAGTAATCGAAATTATTATAGTATAGTTTCTCTTGCATTGGACCATGGAACAAAAAGTAAAAAAAATAAATAAATAAATAAATAAATAGTGTAAAAAAAAACGTACTCTCGTTTTCCCGTGATAGTTTTGTTTACATATATTTTGCTTTCATTATAACGAACTGTTACATTGCCCTCAGACAATGTGTGTAGCAACAATATTCCCATTTCTCATTCTATTCCCTTTTGCAGTGCGTTATCAGTCGTGGCTATATTTACCAAGTTATACACTAACTTCAGCAAAGTGGAAAGTGAGGTAGGTAATTTCTCGATATCATGTAAAATGTATGGACCAGTGCTACTTAAGTGGCCATAAAAAGTTACCTGCTCCTTGTCAGCTTTTGTGAAGGGAATTTAATCTAAGATTTGACTTAAACATACTCCAGATATTTGGCAGTTACCTGGCAGATTATCTTATTAAGCAGTTTCCTAAAGATTATCGCTGTTTTGACGAAAGGTTAATTACATGTCAGCGTCCAGTGCGATGGTGAATTTGTGTCATTAATTAGTTGAAAAATACTGAGGGAAGCGTGTCTTGGGATAATGACTAATGGTAATTGCAGTAATAAAGACAAATCCAAGTTATTTTTATAGTAAGGGAACCTGAAATAACAACTAATAATGATAATAACGATAATGGTAATGATAATGATGAAAATCATAATAATCATTATCATCATCATCATCGCTATCATCAGGAGCAGCGTCATAAAAAAATAAATACCACAAAAAAGAAAGTCTAATTATAATAACACTACCAGACTATGGCCAAAGTACCCTCCCCTCTCTCCTGCCAAAAGTAATATGAGCCAAATCCCGATGATGGAGGAAATAAAACTAAACTTAGGCAATGGAGGGAACCAATATGCCACACCAGCGTCATTTGAGCCAAGGGGAGAGGCATGATTGATGGTAATGGGGAAAAGTCACTCATTGTATTATTTTTACTGTTTTCTTTTTATTCTCTCTCTCTCTCTCTCTCTCTCTCTCTCTCTCTCTCTCTCTCTCTCTCTCTCTCTCTCTCATAATTATCCCTTCTCTCCCCTCCTTCCCACATGATTATGTTTATCTCAGATCTTTTAGTTTCTTCCCCTATTCCTCCTTTTATAACACCCATTCACGCACCTACCCCACTCCTCCCCACCCCACACCAGAAACCCCAGTCCTCGTCCCCCATTTCCCTTCCCCTCCTTCCCCGCACCCATAACCTACCCATCACTCCATCTTCCACGGTCTAGTCCCTCCCTACTCTTCCCCACACTCAAACTCTCCTCCTCGTACTTCCTCCTCTCCTTCCCATAATCTAGTACCAGCGTCTCCTTCCCCTGTTCCACTCCCTCCTTCCTCACACCCAGTCATTCACTGCCCTTCTCCTTTTTTCACACCTTAGTCCCCCTCCTCCCCACACCTCAGTCTCCTCACCCCTCTTCCTTTTGCAGCACCTTCCCCTTATTCATCTCACCTCCTCCGCACACCGTCTCCCCAAACACACTTCCCTCAATACACACTTCCCTCTTCTCCAATACACCCTTCCCTCTCCACCAATACACCCTTCCCTCTTCCTCAGTGCCCCCTTCCTTCATCCCCAGACCGAACACCTTTTATTTTCCATTAGGCTTTTTCGTGTTGGTGGGCGAACGAGATGACTAACAATCGCCTCCTCCCGGACACCATCTGTAATTACTGTCTTGTTTTATCGCTACGTTTGCCCTTACTTACACGCCCTCGTCATGCTAGCTGCCTACTCTCCTTGGTCTGGCCTAGGATGGGATGAAATGGGATGGTATAGGATAGGATGGTATGATGTTGTGTGGTATGGTGTGGTTTGTTTGAGTTGGTATGGCATGGTTTTGGTGTGATGTGTTTGAGTTGGTGTGGTGTGATGTGACGTGGTTTGGTGTAGTGTGGTCATGATTTGGTGTTAAGGTGTACTTAAGTGTGGTTTGGTGTGATTAGGTAATGAATTAGCCTGGGTTAGGATGGAAGGGAATGGTTTGGCGTTATTTGTTTAGGTTTGCCTGTGATTTGGGTTGGTGTGGTAGTTAATGCTATTTGATTGGACTGTTAAGGGCCATTCTGATTTGGTTTGGTCCGGTACAATGTGACAGGGAGTTGTATGGTGTAGTCTGGGCCATTCTGAACTAACCTGGATTATTTGAAGTAGTTCTGGTGTGATTTGGTATTGTGTAGTGTGATATTGCATGGTGTTGTGTATTGTGATGAGCCTCTTTTGTGTGGTATGTTGTGGTTTAGACTCTTCCGATGGTAAATGGTGTGCTGTGTTCCTCTGGTGTAGTTTGGTCTAGTGAAGGTTCTGTTGTCTCAAGTGGTGTGTGGTGTGGAGTGGTGTGCTGTGGTGTAGTTCGGTTTTTTACACCCTGGTATGGTGTAGTGCGATGGTGTGTCATGTCATGTGGCATGGTGAAGTGTGATGTTATATGATGTATTGTCGTGTAGTGCCATGTGATGTCGTTTAGTGTGGGTTTTCCTAGCCTGGTATGATGTAGTGTGATGTGGCATCAGTGCCATATAGCGTGGTAAATGTGATGTGGCTCGGAATATAATAGTGTAATGTGGCTTAGTGCAGTAGGGTGTGACCTACCAGACCAGCCTGCGGGCGCGTGTTTCCACCTCACATCACCCCTCATAATATCTGGGTAAATATTAATATAGCCAGCATAATTAGAAAGACCGACAGGAAGCACTGAATTTTCTGATGCTGGGCTGAAATTAGAGGGAACCTGAGACGTACAAATTGTAAACTAAGGTTATTTATTTCCAGAATTTATTACCTTGAAAATAATTCCTTTTTTCATTCCTTCTCTCCTTCCTTCCTTCATTCATTCTTTCCTCCCTTCCTTCCTATCTTCCTTCCTTCCAGCCTTTCTTCCTTGTTTCTTATCACCCAGATTATAACACATCCTTGTCTTCTTTCCTTCCTTCCTTCTTGTCATCTAGAATATGAAACCTTGCCTTCCTTCCATACTCCTCTTCACTCATAATATAACTTTTTGCCATCCTTCCCTTCTGTCACCCACACTTCATTGCCTCTCTTCATTCTTCCTTCCTTCCCTTCCTTTCTTCCTTCCTTCCCTTCCTTTCTTCCTTCCTGCTTCCCTCTTTCCTTCCTTCCTCCCCTTCTTTAACCTCCCTTCCTTCCATCTTTTCTTTCTTTGCTCTTGATGTTAAGATTCGTGGTTTTTATGACACTGTGTTTTTACGTTCTTTACTGCTCCTTTCGTGATTAATTTCTCGGAACGCCCCTTTTATCTTAGTAGCCTTGGGGCCTGGAAAGATTTTTTTATTTCTTATTTTCTTTCGGCTTTCTTTTTTTATCGCTCGGTTGCCCGTTATCTTTTCTGACTTGCTAGTCTCTCTCTCTCTCTCTCTCTCTCTCTCTCGTGTATCATAATTTTATTAATTTTTTAGACCTAACATTGTAACAAGGCCCAAAATGTCACCAGTCTCTGTCTGTCTGTCTGTCTGTCTGTCTGTCTCTCTCTCTCTCTCTCTCTCTCTCTCTCTCTCTCTCTCTCTCTCTCTCTCTCTCAAAAGCCACAGATCTTGGAATTTCAGTTACAGTAAAAAATTTTTATTTTCTCCCTCAAAAGGAATTGGGTTTGTGGGTTATAGACGGGGTATGAGAAGAGTCAATTCTTATGATGCGTAAGGTTTGTAAGAAACTATATTCGAGGAAAATACATTAATTTGATAAAGGAAGAAGCCGATGTGACAAGAGTAAATTCATTGGGTGAGAGAGAAACCTTGTTTGATATGTTCCCCATTAACAAAATAGTGAATATTACTGAGCAGTCTGGGAGATATAACTAAGCAGTCTAGGGAAATATTAATGGGCAATCAAAGGAATACGTCAGAATAATTTGGGGAATATTACTGAGCAACGCGAGGAAATATACGAAGCGTTATACAGTGGAATTGCTTTGTACTCATGCTTGTAATACCGTACCAGGCATATATTTTTTCTTACCTATATGTTACTCCTGAGATTGGTTACAAGAATGATTTGGTTCATGAGCATGTGAGAGTGTCTGTGTGTCTGGGGGGGGGGTCGTTTGTGTACGTATGGCACAGAGTCGCATGTGCCTGTGTTTCGAAGGAGTGCTAATCTCTCTCTCTCTCTCTCTCTCTCTCTCTCTCTCTCTCTCTCTCTTCTCCACCCCATTGGTTCTACCCCTCCCCTCACCTCTCTTTTCCTCTTTCCTCAACCCTCTGCCTCAACCCTCTGCCTCTTCCCCCTCCCCTCTCTCCCCTCCCCTCTCTCCCCTCCCCTCTCTCCCCTCTTGGCTCTACCGTCTCCTTCCCCTCCCTCACTCCCCACTTGGCTCGACCCACTCCCTTCCCCCTCCCCTCACTCCTCTCTTGGCTTGACCCTCTCCCTCCTCTCCTCTTTCTTCTCAACACAACCCTCCCCCTTCTGCGCCCACTCTGTTGCAAGGTGGTGGCTGTGCATATGCAAGTCGCCCGCAGCTGCATGTGTCCCATCCAGCTGTTTGTGTTGGCATCAAGTCTCCCTGTTAGCCGTGTGGGCTCGAGACGGCAGCAGCTTGAAGCCTCAGTAAATTGTTGCCTTTGAGAGTGAGATTGACCGGCGACAGCTTATATCGACGTAGGTTTAAAGTGGTTGGAGATGGTGGGGAGGAGGAGGGGTCCCTGGGTTCGTCTTTATCTTGCTTCTTCCTTATTTTAAGTAATTTTTCTTCCCGTTTCTTCTGTTTTGTACTTGAGTGTTTTCTCCTTCACTCGTGGTTTACTGCCTATTTTTGTTTATCTTATGTTGACATTGCTTTAGAGTGGTAGGGGATTATGAGGAGGATAGGGGGTCCCTTGGCTCGTCTTTATGCTAATTCTTCCTTATTCTGATAGTTGTTCTTTCCACTGTCCTCTCGCATTTATGATCTCGAGCTTTTTCCATCGTCTTCGTTTTTTCTTTGCATTTTATTAAATTTATTATCATTAACTTTATCGTTATAATACGTCGTAAATTTCTAAAAGATTCTCCTTTTTCTTCCTCATCCATATCCGGCACATCTTTTTTCTTCTTATTTTTCTTCGTCTTCCTCTTCTTTCATCTAATTCGCTAATATTTATATCCCATCACTCTATCATCACATCCTTTTTTTCCTCCTCCTCACTTTCCTCTTCCCCAATCTTCTTCCAATTCTCTCCTCCGCATTCTCCTTTACCTATTTATCGATATCCCTGTATTCAGGTTGTCACTCGCTCTTTCCTGTCGCTCCGTCCATCATCATCATCATCCCTTCCACTTTTCTTTCTCCCAGCTTACTTGATATCTCTTCTTTTCTCTTTTTCTTACTTCCTCCTCCTCCTCCTCTTTCTCCTCCTCCTCCTCCTCAGTCATTTTGTCCTCCCATTCCTTGATTTTGTCGCTTCAGCTATTTCTCTCTCTCTCTCTCTCTCTCTCTCTCTCTCTCTCTCTCTCTCTCTCAACTTCTCTTTGCCGGAACGCAGAGCACAAAAGTTAAACTCAATCTTCAGGACGTCATTTATCAGTGCGACTCTGAGACCTGGAGGAAAGTGGAGAGAAGGGAGGGAGGGAGGAAGGTGGAGAGGAGGGAGGGAGGGATGGAGGAAGTTGGAGAGGAGGAGAGATGAACGGAAGGAGGAAGGTGAAGAGGAGGCAGGGAGGGAGGGCAGGGTGTCAAAAGAAACGCTAACTCAATAAAAATGGAAGTTTATTTTAGTTGCACCATTAATCAGAGTTACAGTCCTCTCAGTCCTGTGCCTCTCCCCCCTCCACGTTTTTCCCTATACCTTTGGGCGATTTTATTCAGTTTATTGAGAAAAATCAGGCTTTGAAGGGGTAAATGGGGGCTTCTTTTCTAACCCCATCACTGTAAATTTCTTCCAAAATAAATCATCTAGAGATAATAAAAAAAAATCTTGAAATACGTCATCGGATTCATAGTCAAAAAAAAAAAAAAAAAAAAGGAAAAGAAGGGGAAAAGGGAAAAACAACCGATATTTTTTCACGGGAGCCAGAAAAAGTAATAAAAATAAAAATACAAAAAAAAAAGAGAAAAAAGTAATATATATCGTCTCCAGGTGGTTAAATCCTTAGCTCGTCTATTTTCAGCCCAGATATCTGATGTGAGAGCCATCCCGCGCTCCGTTTTCATGTATTCAATTGGTCAACTCTGGAAATGTCACCTACACTTTTCTTCCCACAGCCTCATATCCCCAGTCTTGTAAATGCAGCGTTTCCTTGCTTTTCGAAATGAACGATTCATAAATTCAGGTTTATGTTTTGTTCTGTCAAATTTGAGGGGAACAAGTCTTACTGGTTCAAAGTTTTGAACTCTTATCTTTTTGCATAAAAAATCTGGTGGACGTCCCTCATCAGCTCAGTAAAATCGTATAGTGATAGAAATAAAAAATAATCGAATGTAATAGTAAAATATATCAAACATATAATAATAAAACTAATAAGAATG
Organism: Coenobita brevimanus; assembly: GCF_032717465.1. Lineage (NCBI taxonomy): Eukaryota > Metazoa > Arthropoda > Malacostraca > Decapoda > Coenobitidae > Coenobita > Coenobita brevimanus. The sequence goes on from NC_137027.1 coordinate 14,175,861, forward strand.
TCCACCATTATACTAAAGGAATTAAGGAAATGGCCCACACTGAGGTATGAGTAACTTAGGACAGAATCACTTCCTGTCAAAGATAAAATGGCTTGTGACATGGAGAAAGGATTCCGGGGGTTTGAAAGATCTATGGATTATTGTGTGGGTTCATATCATTGGGCACACTGTTGATAGTTCGTCCGCCTATATAATGCCTCTTTCTTTGTTCCTTGATCCTCCCTTAACCATTCCTTAGGCTGGAGAATTGGTTATGATGATGATGATGGTGGTGGTGACGAAGAGGAGGAGGAGGAGGAGGACATGGAGGAGGAAGAGGAGGAGGACATGGAGGAGGAAGAGGAGGAGGAGGATAATGGTAAAATAACAGTAGTTGCAACGACTAGACAGCATCGTGCAGCTGTGAGATGGGAAATACAGATTACTGTAGGTTAGTTTCTCGAACAGGGGCTGAAGTGTAGCCGGGAGAGACAGGAGCAGGGGAGGAGTAAAGAAGAGGAAGGGGGAAAAGGTAGATAAATGAAAAAAGACGAAGAAACAACTTCTGAGACTTAGAAGACTGGAAGAGGAGGAAATGTGAAGAAATGGAGAGAGAGAGAGAGAGAGAGAGAGAGAGGATAAGAGCGGATGAGATCTTCCTGTCTCTTTGCCTGGTAATATATTGATATGGAAGTCAGATAATCTCAGTTTGGTCGATGTACTGTGTGTGTGTGTGTGTGTGTGTGTGTGTGTGTGTGTGTGTGTGTGTGACGGACCAAGAGACAGACACAGCATTATAAGCAGCAAGCAGTAATATATAAGGCTCAGTGGTAATTGTCAGTTAACCTACATCTAGCCCCGTGTGTGTGTGTGTGTGTGTGTGTGTGTGTGTGTGTGTGTGTGTGTGTGTGTGTGTGTGTGTGTGTGTGTGTGTGTGTGTGTGTGTGTGTGTGTGTGTGTGTGTGTGTGTGTGTGTGTGTGTTATATGCTCTCAGTGATTATGTAGTCTATGTATGTTTACTAAAGAAATGTGTAATACATAGATTTACATGTTTAATAGATATGTAATTATGCATATATAAGTAGGTCTATATGATAAGTGTAATTGTGTATTAAAAGAAAGTCTGTATTTGCATAAGTGTGTGTAGAGTATATATTATTTGCAAATGACGGGAGAGAGAGAGAGAGAGAGAGAGAGAGAGAGAGAGAGAGAGAGAGAGAGAGAGAGAGAGCACTATTATAGTCTAGGCCACCGTCATACCGTAACTATTCCAAGTTTATGGCATACACGTACAATCGCTGTTCTGGAACACACACACACACACACACACACACACACACACACACACACACACACACACACACACACACACACACACACACACACACACACACACACACACACACACACACACACACACACACACACAGGTCATCATGGTATACAGCGCCCCATATTGGTATACACAGCTATACCATTACGCACAACCACAATCCCAAGAGAGGAATGGATAGATAGATATGAATGCTCAGGGTGACTCTAAGAGATAGATTGGCAGGTTTAAATAGATAAAAAATAATCCTCCCATCCATCCATCCGTACATACATATATATATTTAGGCTACATACAAACTTACATATACAGTACACAGATATATATACGTATTGTACATATAAATACATAACCTGTACACTATGTCGATATCCTGTTTAAATACAAAATGATACGTTGTAACATTTAGGTAGAAATATGCACATTTGTATATTCAGTGAAAGATACGTGCATAAATATAACATTTTGCGCGTTCTGCATAATATCGGCTTCAATTTTCATCACGCATCCAGTGCCGCGAAATGTAGTGTAGATATATTCAGTAAATACTTGTTAATATGTCAAAGAGCAAGCGGTATTCCAGTATGCATTCATTTTTACAAGTGCAGTTCAATACGTCCCACAAATATGAAGGTTGATTAAAGTTTCAATAAATTGGTTACATAAATACCAGAAAATGGAAAATTTAAGAGTTCGTGTTAGGGTGACCTTTTTTATTCAATAGTTAAATGTTAACAGTAGTAACAAAATTATCCTAAGTGTTTATTGTGAATATCAATACAGTGACTTATTTAAATTTTCGCTACTCTGTTCGTACTTGACTGATTTGAGTTTCCTTTTCGTCTGTTACCAGTTATTTCATGGTAGCAGATGATAATATTTAATGGTAGAATATGATAAAACTGCATGCATACATTATTACCTTAACATTTCATCATGGCCTTCAATATATTTTACTACCAGTCTTCTATAACAGCTTAGCAATCGATATGGAGAGGTAAAGTTTTCTCTGACTGTTGTAAGCTATCTATGCCGGACGATTTAATTAGTTTTTCAAGGCTATCTCTTAGTCAAGGAGTTAATAACGATCCTTATTAACTCCTTTACTACAGTGACACCTCAAATTTTGTCCTTCCCTCCCACCACCAGACATTTTTATTTCACCGGAAGGCACTTTTGTACTGAAGGAGTTAAATTAGACTATGATATTTGTCAATGAGCATGGGATTCTCCAGGCAAAAAGGCATCAGCCAAATAGTGAAACAAAAATGAGGGATAAAAGGGGAAAATCAAAACAGTGGTACGAAAAGGAAATCACAGCACTTCTTTCTTTAAATGAGATTTTGTCCAGCAAGGAGTAGTACATGAGCGTAAAATCTGTGTAGGGAAGGATGTAATTCAATATAATCTTTATATGAATGTGATTTCCAGGGGCCTATTCAGCGTTTTCTTTGAAGACTAGGGGATAGTGGTTATCTCTTTCAGTATAATTACATCTTATATATACTGTATTTTTTATGTTGGTGACTATAAATGATTTCATTCAGCTTAAGAAATATCTTGAAGGAATTAGAAAGTCTCCACAGAACCCCTCCAGCTACGGAGTGAATTTCATGTTTTTTTTTTTTTTTGCATATGATACGAACACATAAGGACAACTAGAGACATAGTCGAATAAGTACAGAGAAGCGGAGAGACAGAAATATGCAAGAAGACAGACAAACGGTTAGAGAAAGAAGGGCAGACAGATAGACAGACAGGCGAGCGAATGAACAATCAAAGAAGGACGGACAAAATTAAATTGTAACATTATATAACACAGGAAACAAATAATGACGCAAGGAGACGGTCAACGAGAAACGACGAAAGTACAAAAGCAAATGATAATCCAGGTAGGCGAGCAGACAGAAGAATGGCCAAAGAAGACATGCAGATAGATTGCCAGACTGACAAAAAAGACAGACAGACTAGCAAAGGAACGGACCAGACGAACGAATAATAGCGAATCCTAACACAATACCCGCAACTCTTCCCGCGACGCAAGAATAGAGAGAGAAGCAATACGGGAAACAAGATCACCAGTGGGTCATCTCCTCGGATAATATAATTCGTAATGCAATTCTTTCCCGAATCTGTTCTTATTCTTTGGAATGAAAAATGGAATATAATGCAGCGCCTAGTTTGTTGTTTCTTCAGCAGGACAGAAATAGCACACCTTTCCCTGATATACAATGAATCTTGAAATATCTGTCCAGAGGGGGAAAGGGGAGGGGGAAGGTGAAGCTGAGAACAATATGTGTATGTAATTGAGGAAGACGAAGGGGAGAGAGAGAGAGAGAGAGAGAGAGAGAGAGAGAGAGAGAGAGAGAATGGGGGGACTGGGAGATTGCATGTAGATTAATCCCGTTGACTCTGAAAGCCTCCCCCTTCCTTTTTTTTTTTTTTTCTTCTGCGGAGCGAGAGACTTAAGTTTAAACTAGATGAGGGAGGAAGACAAAATTCAGAATGGCGAGGAGGGAAGGCAAAATTCAGGAAAACGAGGGAGGAAGAGGAATAATAAATAAGGTGAGGGAAAGGGGAAGAAAAAGAACAAGGAGGGGAACTGAGAGACTTAAAGAATTAACATCCCTTAGAGTGAAAATCTCTCCCTAATTGTCACTTGAGAGAGAGAGAGAGAGAGAGAGAGAGAAAGCACGATCAGTATTGAAATGAAGAGGAGGAGGAGGAATAACAAAATGAATAATTAATAAGGAAACCGGAAAATGTAGAAAACTTAACTACTTCGACGCTGTCATATTAATTATATTCTTGTATCTATCAGGCGATTTTATGTATCATAGATGAAATTTCGAAAGGCAAGGTTATACACACACACACACACACACACATATATATATATATATATATATATATATATATATATATAATATATATATATATATATATATATATATATATATATATATATAATAATAA